>NC_046663.1:127638298-127641717 GCF_010883055.1 Belonocnema kinseyi
GTCATAAGGACAATCGCAGGATTTCGCCGGGAGCGGGTGGTAAAGGAATCAATAGACGATCCAGCAAAAGCCACGTGCACCCTAAGAACACGGAGCGCACCAAGGACTACCGCCTTCTGCACTTTTCCCGCAAGTGTTTTAGCACGTGTTTTTTAGCAAGTGTTTTGTTGACACGCAGGGATGCTTTCTAGGCCATTAGCAAGTGAAAGCTTGGCACCTCCAAGAGCGCCGATGATAAGGACGATTAGTTTAACAGAATATTCCGGGTACAATCGTTTCAACTCCCTTATAAGGTCTCGATACCTCTCTTTCTTTTCATTCTCTTTGGTCATGATGTTTTTGTCAGCTGGTGCCGAGAATTCGATAACGAACATGGTTCGCTTCTCGAAGTCAAGAAGAACCATGTCAGGCCTCGAGTGAGCAACAGAAACAATTGCCGAGAATATAAAGTTCCAGTCTATGCGGCACTTCCCATTATCGACAATTGACTCGATTTCCCTAGAAGCATTTAGAGGAGCGATACTAAGGTTAATGCCGTAAGAGTGACAGAGATGGTAATAAAGCACTCTTAGTACCGCATCGTGCCTTTGAATGTAGGTCGTTCCCGCGTGAGTTGGACAACTAGATAGTATGTGAGCTTTATGGAAAGCAAACGTTAGCTCACAAGACATTGACTGATCCTTCACATTTCTGTGGAAGATACCGTGCATCCTCCTATCGAGGAGCTGTTCACGAAAGTTTTTCTCTTGTGCTCTCTTAATCCAGGCTTTCAGGAGTGAGTACTCGAGATAGATAAGATTTGATGCATTTTGCTCACCCCTAATACTAAAGTCAAGTCCAAGTGTTTCAGCAGCCTCCTCCGCTGCTTTGTAGAGAAACGCTCCTTTGTGCACTTCTTCGTGATTCCTGACCATTTTAAGAAGAGGGTCTCTTCCATTTGCAACTCTGTGTGCTATACCCACAATAATCCTGTTGTGAAGACATTCAAGACTCAATATTCCGCGACCACCTTGACGGCGTGAGATGTACAGTCGCGGAACGGAAGACTTAAGATGCATGCTTTTGTTCATGTGCATAACCTTTCTTGTCCCGATATCAAGGGATCTAAGCTCGTTCTTCGTCCATGGAACTGCTCCAAATGAATAGAGTAGTACCGGGGCGGCAAGCATGTTCGTTGCAGTCGTATGGCGCTTCTATCAACGAGCTCAGGATGCTCAGGGATGCCACTAAGTTTTCCTCGCTTCAAATAAACCTTGGCGCATTTGTCTAACCCAAATTCTATTCCAATTTCCTTAGTATATCGTTCGACAATCCCCAGAGCTAGATGCAGTTGCTCTCTATTTTTAGCATAGATCTTAAGACCGTCCATGTAAAATACAGGAGTGACCTTGTACTTTCGATCTGCAGGTTTGCCGCACAAGTACCCGTCGGAATGGCGCAGTGCTAGAGATAGTGGCAATAATGTAAGGCAAAAGAGGAGTGGGCTCATGGTGTCGCCCTGAAAGACACCTCTCTGAAACGTGACCTGTTAGTTGTCACACGATTTTTTCCAGATGAGATAGTAAATCTGGTTTTCCAAAGCGGCATCAATCTCTCTATGCACCCAACTATTTGCGGATGAACCTTTAAGATTTCCAAAAGACAGATGATAAGTCTACGGGATGTCGAATCGAAAGCTTTCCGATAATCAATCCAGGCCATCGATAGATCACGCTGGTCGAATGCTGCATCTTTGCAGACACATCTATCGATGAGCAGGTTCTCCAGACATCCGGCTACGCCTTTCTTTGAGCCTCGTTGTTCATACATTTCTTGCCACACAGGTTCAATTACCGAACAATCCTATCATTTAGAATAGCTGTGAATACCTTATAAAGCGTGTTCAGACAAGTTATTGGCCTGTAGTTCTTCGGGTCAGCTAAGTTGCCTATTTTCGGCAGGAGTATTGTGCGCCCTTCCACGAACCACTCTGGAATCGGCTCTTCCGACTTCAAATATGAGGTGAAAATACGGGCCAAATGCTGATGGGTTGACGAAAACTTCTTCCACCAGAAGGTTTTGATACAATCTGGTCCCGGTGCAAAATAGTTCTTCATCCCTCTTAATACTTATTTCACCTCCTCAGTAGTGATCGATGGGCATTCTTTATCAGGTGTTATGAGGGCAACACATAACTCCTTGAAGCTATTTATATTTTCTGAGTCTTCATCCAGTCTATGCTGAACTTCGTAGACTTCTCTCCAAAATACTTCGACCTCCTCTGGTTTGGGTGGGTGTTCGACAGTAACTGGAGGGTCTTGGAAGAGTCGTGATAGGTCAGAGAGAAATTGTTGATTTTCTCTGACCCAACTCTCTTTCCGCTCTAGACTTCTCTGAGCGTCAGATAGTATCCGTATTCTCTCCACAATATCCTGCCTGATGGTCAGCAGCTTTGACTTGTTAAGTGTGTTATAACGAGTCCGAAGTTCACGCGCGAACTTTCGAACCTTGGCGGTAAAATTCCTGCCAGATGTGATGTAGTCAATCACACATTGATTGCGGGACGCGTACTGTCTTGCCCAGCCTATCTTTATGGAAAGTTGATGCATTCGTCTTTTGGTCTTATGATCAGCCGTTGATTTTGTTTTACGGTTCGCATCGGCCAAAGCTCTCGCTGCATTATAGACACAATAATTGATAGCCCAGAGGTCGGATTCACCGGAAAAATGTCCACGAAGCTCGTCATCCATTTGAGCCAGATATTTAGGCTTGAAAGAAACCTTAGTTTTGATGTTTCTCCGGGTCGTAAAGCATCGCTCTTGATCTATTGGATGCCTGCCCACGGTTGGCCTTAGTGTCGCCTCTCTTTCTTTGTTGCCGGCTTGTTCTAGCTGTGGTAGAGTAGGCGTTCGGCTTACATAGCCCCTTTTACGGAGTAGTTCAGCATGGTTTCGCAGACGTTGCTGCGAAAAGTGCGATAGCTCCGGTTGTTTCTCGCACCACAGAGCATGCAGCCGTGTCATGTAATCCCGTTCACGGGCCACACTCGCATCGTAGCACTCTAGCAAGTCGTAATTCAGTTGCTCCGTCCACCCAAAGGTCGCGAGGCCCCGCCGATCCATCTCATTGAATCCATTTTCGTTGGCTCTTCCAGCTCTAGGTTGGTCGGCATTGTTGGCCGACCCATTGTCGGGAGCCCTGCGCGTTCTGTTGTTTTGAACCGCACTTACTACAACTATGCTTGGTGTTGTCATTGTTGTTCTCACGAGAAGCTAGGGAAAGGGGTTCGCCAATCCTTGTAGAGCCCCGCATGCAAAGATAAGGCTGCGTACTCTGAAAGGTCGCCCGGTATCCCAGAGTCACCGTTCTAGACACCTCACCCAGGTGCCATTCAGCTTTCGGCACGCTTTTCACACCTCCGCTTGGGGGTTAATTCCTTC
>NC_046663.1:127641817-127645830 GCF_010883055.1 Belonocnema kinseyi
ATATATATATATTTGAGAAACTTTGAAATGCTGTAAAGTTGTTCAATGAAGAAATGTAACTTTGTTATGATAAAATCATAACAAAAAATTTTTCTTCCCTTGAATTTTTTCATATCGTGCGTTATTTTGCTTAAAATGTACATTTTCGTGCGTTTTTAGAATTTAGTGAATGCTATAACTCTGGTGATTTTTGTTCTTATGAAATAAGTCATTAGGAACACTTGTTCGACTTTTTGACTAAAACAAATATCCGTACAGAGAATTTTTAAAATTTTTAAAAAGTGGTCTCAAAAAGATTCAAAATGCGCTCACTTTTTAAATTCTTATCCCAAATGGATGGCTAGCGCACTTGACCCTTAGTTGAAGATACTGGAAAAGTGTACCAAAGCCCAATATCATAGATTAATTTTTTCCAAAGTCATCGTGCTCACAGACATACAGGCAAATATACAGACATACACATTCGTAAAAACCTGTTTTTCGGATTCAGGGGGTCTTAAAACGTGGATATTTGACAAAAACTGGGATGGGGTTCAAATTTTACACAAATCTAATACCTTCTCTGATGAGAATGTAAAAATACAGTACATGGTATGGAGGAGAGCCGTCTTCATGGTTCGGACAATATTCACCTACTACTCGCTCCGAAAATATTTACCGAGACATGAAAAGACGGTGTTCTTATCTTTTTTTTGGTTTATTACACCATTAAGCCATTTCCCTTTCGGGATCGACGTGACTCACTCGGTGGGGAAAGGAGTAATATGAGGAAGGGATATAAAATTTTTAGATTGATCCAGAATTCCCGTGTTATTTATTTAAATAACACGTTCGTTCCACAAAACTGCTCTAACCCAGGTTGCTGATCAATCTATCTAACAATCACCCCAAGTGAATATCCGTGAAAAGTCATTGTGTAAGGTTCCCCACTTGGGGAACTGGGAAGCCAGGGCTGATTTTGTAAGAACAAGCCAAGTGCTTGAAAGAAATAGATATTAGATAGTAGTTCAACTAATACAATTCTACTATCGATTTATATGGTGTCTCAGACGTGCAGTTCTAATTCAATTTGGAGAATCTATGGACTAATGCAAGCTTCGTTTTATCATGGTGTAATTGCCTTGGCAACTAATCTCAAATCGTATTTACCACCCTCCTTCTTATACCTTCTTCGAGCTTCCTTTCATCAGAAATAATTGAAGAGCTGGAAAATCGAATTCTTTACGAGTGAGCCCCTGTTAGGAAGCTAGATTGGCTATAGACTTCCATACAGGTACAGCAACGAAAGTAAGCGCAATGCCTGCCGGGTCGAAACAAAGATCTTTGATCTCGGCAGGATTACACTACCACACCAAGAAAAAAAATTACCCATCACTTCGATGAATGGAACTTGAGCGAACTTTATTCGATCTTTCCAATTTTGATGTGGCCCCTATCAGGTTTGCCACATTCCGACTGCAACACAGCTACTTTTGTGGTTCAGGTTGGAACCACATAGGGATAATACCAGTTGTGTGACATTTAATTATTTTGTGCCAATATCGAGTGTGGTTCAACAATGATTAACGCATTATTTTGAGACATTTTAAATTGATACACCAGGTCTATTTACTCCAATCCCCCGACGTGTTGTCCCATTGTTGTGGCTACCATAACTAGCAATCAAGTAATGATACGGTGCTAATGTCAAGTGATTTCAATAATAATAATACTTCACCTCAGAGGTCCGGGGTTCGATCCCTGAGTCGGTACCTCTAGAAATTTTTCAATGCACCTTTACCGGGGTTCTGGTGGTTCGGAACCCACCTTAAGCTGTAGGTCCCCCCATCGTGTACTTGACTGCAGCACAGTCCGGCAATGATGGGGTAAAAACCAGGCTTTGTCCAATATGTCTGGGCAGACTGCTCTCATCAGATCACTTGATTGCATTATAAAAATGCGTCCGTAACTGATGATATATACTGGGACAGCCCCGTACAAAAATGATCAAATAAAAAATCCAACTCTAACCAAAAATGCCTTCGACATGTTGGGCAGTATAAGCCTGTGACAACATTTCAACACCGAAATGTTTTTTATAAAATTAATTATACAAATATACACGCAGAAAACAGAAATGTAATATTTACTCATCAAGAATTGTAAAGGATTTTTTGTAACCGTAACAGTATAAACTGCTCTTAATAAGAGGGTGAAAATGTCAAAATCACGTAGTATTTCGTGAGTGTCACCATAAAATTAGGGTTAATTTAATGGTTATCCTTCAGTAAAATAAACCTGTATTCCCTCGTATTACATACTGTGCGACATGCAAAATCCACTGAACCGAGATTAAAAAAGTGGTGCTGTGGACATTACCGAAAGATCGGTACATGCTACCGATCCGATTAGTATACTTAGCTCGCCCCTAAAGTCGCAACGCAATCTATCCGCCCGGAGCACCGGATGAATTCAAGACGCAATCGGCAATTAATGGATTGCATCACCTAAAAAATATTCCTTTTTGACATTTCTGTGACAGTGGTCACGTTACTCGATATTCCCACTTAGCAAGGGAGGGGTTTTATAACAATAACACAATTTTGGATGGCACAACTTATTAACAGATCGCGTACACTTGAGAGTTTATTGGAGCAAGACGTGTTTTTGCTCCGTGACTGTTTCAGCTGACATATAGATTTAAGGTAAATGCGAGAACTTTTGTCGTGTGCCACGATGGCATGGGCGCATATTCAGAAGCCGTTTCCGAGGTCGCCGCCCTCAGTTACAAATACATTTTTAAATTATTTTGCAGATCGCAACTCGTGTAATAGTATAGTGGTTAAGACTATTGACTTGCGTGCTTAGGTTTATACGTTCGAATCCCCCCCGTTGCGTGCGAAATTTTAATTGTATTATAAGCTTTATAACTTATAAATACCGATTAAACAAACGTACATCCGAAAATACGTATAAGAATTAATTGTGCGCTTATTTATGAATTATTTTTTAGCAATACATTTTCACAATTTATAGTTCTGTCTTAACTTTAGTCTACGCCGATAACCTAATTTCCATCTCTTTATATTACTGGTTAAAGTGACATGATAATTCGTAATTGCAGCATCCAGAAACTGTACAGAATCATATTTTACCCAACTGCCTGTTAATATCTACACATGCATAAAGATTCGAATAAACTATTTTTTACAATTACGAATAATTTACAAATTGTTTTCATCATAATTCGAAAAATTGTTGTAACATTTATAAGTATAAAGGTTGGGACAGTTTTTTCAAGCTAATTTTTTCATGTAGTCCGGTCAGTTTGGGCGTGAATATCTCAAAGAAAAAAATGGTACAAAAAACGGTATATGCTATGCAAATGTGTCTTTATGTTTGCGTCGATTGCATGCTCAGTGAGTATTGTGTAAAAATGTAGTGAGGAACTGTCACCTTTTATTCTTTGAAAAGCAACGAAATAATGCGCTTCAAGAACATAGATCAATTTTGACAAGCTCCTATATTGTCCAATTTGAGTAGAAAATTTCGATTTTTTTTTATTTATTCTTCAAAGCGTTGACAACTTATATCTTTTTCAGAGATTTAATATTTTGATAAACGTGGCTATAAAGTAGTTGACAAGAAAAAAAATTATCTTCAATACTATTGCACCTACCGCAACGAGCCAAACCTGTTAATGTTTGCAATATGATAAGAATTAACACCATATTAATAGATTGCATAAAAATTATATTTAATGGAAATAATAAGCATTTTAAATGCTGGCATATTTTAACTAAAATACAATCCTTTGTGTAAGCTATAGTGCCGCCTCTTTCGTTTACCAGTCTGCGGGGTTTTGAAAGCAGGGTTGTATCTACTCTGGGCGCACTCTAATTGCACATGTTATCAACTATCCGGATAATATGAAACTAAAATTGTGGGTCCGGATGCAATAAGGGCACATAAAATTTTTTCGTGCGAAAACGAAGTCCCCTGGAGGCTTTAGAAAAAATTTTCGAATTTTAATT
>NC_046663.1:127645930-127659310 GCF_010883055.1 Belonocnema kinseyi
AATTAAAATTCGAAAATTTTTTCTAAAGCCTCCAGGGGACTTCGTTTTCGCACGAAAAAATTTTATGTGCCCTTATTGCATCCGGACCCACAATTACACATATCAATACGCAATAAAATGATAAGAAATAATTTTAAAAAAGGCATTTTTGAATTTTTGAAATTAGATTGAAAAATATTTTAGGATACGTGAAAATAGAAAATATTTTTTGTAATAAAAATCAATGATAATTTGTAGGGCTATGCATTTCTTGCAAAGTTTTCTAAATATTTAATACTCAGCATGGTTTAGATTGGCAGTGCAGCAGCTATTTAATATGTACTTTTTTCGAACTTGACCTGCTTTGTTAAAGCTGAAAGCTCGTCAGATTCCCAAATTGCCACATTCTTATCGTAATCTTATTGCATTTCTACAAATGTCTCTGTCATATTCCATTGTTAATGATTAATATTTCAGTTTAAAATCTAGATATTGGTTATAAAACTGTGTTAGTATTTGGATTCTATTAAGTTATTCATATAATTAATATTATTGTATCAATTGGAATTAATGATCAATTATTATTCATTTAATTTTCAATAAGTAGTGACTTAGTGTATTATTTCACTTAAAAATAATAATGAGCAATGTAATGTTTGTTAATAATTATGGACTAATTATTAAGTAGTACTTATTAATTTTCAATAAATTACACGATTGCTTTAATAATAAATAATTAATTATTAGATATGTATTATTTTAATAATTATAACAATAATAAAGATTTAATAAATTTATAATTATAACAATTTCATAATGAATACAACATGAAACATTTTACACTTTAATTATTGTTATTATGATTAATTATCATTATAAATTTATTAAATACTATTTATTTAAAGAATTTCAACGATCCTGATAAAAAATCACTCGAAACGATAATGGTAAATAAAATTATTTGATATTTAAAAGAAAGTTACAATGAACATATTTACTGGAACAAACTATTTACTAGTTAGTACTTAATAATTAGGATGAGGCACTGACGAAGAAATTTAAACCAAAACTAAAGGCGTTACGAGGAAGTAGTATTTTTAATAGTACCAGTAAAAAATGAAGCGTACGAACAATAGTATTCTTATATTGAAGAAGAAAAAGAGTTCACAAATCCAGTCCCATCTCATATTATGTTTATCGTCAGGTACAAAGGGCAAGGCATGTCCCTTTAATTTATTAGTATATTATCCATGAAACAGTTAGTAGGCGGACAGCTGGGAAACTTAGGTAAGCAGTCAGAGAAGTTGTGAGGGCAGTTCGTGCAAAAATAATATGGGTCAATATTTTTGGTTAGAGCAGTTAGGGAGATTATGTAGGTAGGGTAGGTAAACTCTGCGTTTACGACACTTCTCGTTTCCTGATTTCTCTTTCGTTCGCTTACCCTCACTCCTTGGCTCATCTCACGCACACGCATACGCGGCTGGCTGCGCCTACTGCGCCGATTGCGGCTTGACGCAGGAGAAAGTGTCATCTGACACTTCCTGTTCGCTTCCCCTACAGCCCCGAAAACGATAAGTGTCGTAGAGTCTACTGTATATATTAACGTTTTAAACCCGACTTCAGTTCAAACTAGTTTAAACTAGTTAAAACGCGAAATTACCATGATCACTTGTCTAAGCTAGTTTTAACGAGACAAAATGCGAAGTAGCCAAGTCCTTTTGTAAAAAACCTAAGATTCTTTGATTCCATCTTATTTCGTGTTTTAACTAAAAATATTAGCTAAAACTAGATTCACCCAATTATGATTTTGAAGGATTTAGTTTTGCCTGTAATGTGGTTCGCAATGCGACTTCAAAAAAACGTATTATATTTACGTCCAAACTCAAAAGTTATGTAAGTGCTCCCAAAGTGGAACGGATATATTAGAAAAAAAACTTTGCACTAAGAACTTTAGTACAGGAACATATTGCCATTAACAAAAGTACCCCTTTTTGCTAAAACGTAAGTGATCTTTTTGATTTTGCAAGAAAAAACTTTTGCCAAGCAAAACATTCGCAAAATACTTTTCTTATATTCTTCCCTTATATTTCGTGAGGTGTTCGACTTTCTTACAAATTTCAGGCATTGCAAAGTACTCTTCATACATTTTTCTATTGCATTTGGTGCACTTGCTCAATACTGGGAATTTTAAACATTCATTTTTCATTATAAATAATTAAAAATGATAATTTTAACCATGATAGTAAGACGCAGCTTACTCTCGAGATTCAACTCATATAAAAAACCCATTTTTCGAAAAATCACGCTCAACTATGTTTTTCCGTTGTAGGGGCAGTATACTATTTTTTATACAAATATATAACATCTTGTAATTTTTGTAGCCATATTTGATCCGCCATTTTGAATTTGTAATTTTTGACGTGAAATTTGAAATAAGAGACTCGAAAACCCCTTTATACCAAACATAGACAAACTCGAAGTAAAATTGAGGTATGTTAAGCTGACGTAACCACATCTTTAAATCGAGTTAAAACCTATCTCATAATTAAGGGCTCATTTAATTCTAATTTAATGCCCTATTGCCATATTTAATGCTCCATTATTTTTTTAAAAACCCAGGGATTACGCTAGCTTAATGTTAAGCTGACGGAACCCCATGTGAAATAAATGTTAAATCGAGTTCTGTCATATCACATAATTAAGGGCTCATTTAATACACATTTAATGCCCCATTGCCAAATTTATTGCTCCAATATATATTTTTCAAACGGGGGTTACGCTAGCTTAATGTTAAGCTGACGGAACCCCATGTGAAATAAATGTTAAATCGAGTTCTGTCATATCACATAATTAAGGGCTCATTTAATACACATTTAATGCCCCATTGCCAAATTTATTGCTCCAATATATATTTTCCAAACGGGGGTTACGCTAGCTTAATGTTAAGCTGACGGGACCCCATGTGAAATAAACATTGAACCTAGTTTTATCCCATCACATAATGAAAGGCTCATTTAATGCTCTCCAAAACCACCAAAAATTATTTTCCAAAAGCCACACCTAATACTGAAAAACCACCATTAATATAAATTATGCACAAATTATAAATCTGACCATACTATAATTAAGGGCTCATTTAATGCTTATTTAATGCCTCACTGCTCAATTTAATGCTTCACTATTTTTTTTAAAACCGGGGGTTGCGCTAACTTAATGTTAAGCTGACGGAACCCCATGTGAAATAAACGTTGAAACGAGTTTTATCCTATTACATAATTATAGGCTCTTTTAATGCTCTCCAAAACCACCAGAAATTATTTTCCAAAAGCCACCCCTAATACTGAAAAACCACCCTTAATATAAATTATGCACAAATTGTAAATCTGACCATACTATAATTATGGGCTCATTTAATGCTCATTTAATACCCCGATATTTTTTAAATAATGGAGAATTAAATTTGCCAATGGGACATTAAATTAGCATTAAATGAGCTCTTAATTATAGTGTGGTCAGATTTACAATTTGTGCATAATTTATATAAAGGGTGGTTTTTCAGTATTAAGGGTGGCTTTTGGAAAATAATTGTTGGTGGTTTTGGAGAGCATTAAATGAGTCTTTAATTATTTCATTGGATAAAACTCGATTCAACGTTTATTTACAATGGGGTTCCTTCACTTTAATATTAAGCTAGCGTAACTCCCGGTTAAAAAAAAAATAGTGAAGCATTAAATTGGGCAGTGAAGCATTAAATTGGGCAGTGAGGCATTAAATAAGCATTTAATGAGCCCTTAATTATAGTATGGTCAGATTTACAATTTCTGCATATTTTATATTAAGGGTGCTTTTTCAGTATTATGGGTGGCGTTTGGAAAATAATTTTTTGGTGGTTTTGAAGAGCATTAAATGAGCCTTTAATTATGTGATGGGATAAAACTAGGTTCAATATTTATTTTACATGGGGTTCTGTCAGCTTAACATTAAGCTAGCGTCACCCCCCGTTTAAAAAAATATTGGAGCATTAAATTTGACAATGGCGCATTAAATGAGCCCTTAATTATGTGATATAACAGAACTCGAATTAACATTTATTTCACATGGGGTTCCGTCAGCTTAACGTTAAGCTAGCGTAACCCCTGTTTTTTTAAAAATAGTGGAGCGTTAAATTTGGCAATAGGGCATTAAATTAGCATTTAATGAGTCCTTAATTATGAGATAGGTTTTAACTCGATTCGAAGATGTGGTTACGTCAGCTTAACATACCTGTAAAATTGAATTTTGGCCACTTTTTGTGGTTCCTGGCCCACTGTTCATTTGTTTGTTTCATTCAAACAAACATTTTTTCTAAGTCTATTTCAATATTAATTATTTCTGTATTAGGTACAAATTACAAATTTAATTAACGGGTTTTCTTGTTTTCTACGTCATCAATTAACTAAGGCTATTTAAGCTGCGACGAAGGGGTAATGAATCCGAGAGGTGAATGATATAAAGGAAAAGCGAAAGGGGAAAGAGAGAAACAAACATATAACATCGCGTCAATGCGTAATCTATATTTAGATTTCATTTCCAAAAGCTAAACATTCCTCTTTCAGTTTTTTTTCAGACCGCTTTTTTTATCTCCAGCACCTGGTCCTGGTAAAGACGTATCCTATTATAATAATATATATCTTGCGTTGGAATCCAGTAGCCAGAGGGGCATGCTACCCGACTGGACGTCAGAAATGGTTAAACTTTTATGTACACGGAAAGAAATCTAGTTTGAAAACCTAAGAATCATTGTTAGAAATAGGTGACTCAGTCTAATAAAAGTAAAGGAATTCATTTTCACGTTGGGCCATTTCAGAAAGGTCAATATACAAATATTAAGAATACGAATGAAATGGTTCAGACTGAACGCTTATCGCTAGAGTAACGAAAGGTTCGACCGTAAGGGACTGAGTGTAAGAACGCGTGTAGAGTCGGAGGTAGATTAGAGGAACGAAAGGAAGATCGAGTTACGAGGAAAGTAAGAAAAATAAACAGAGATTCTGATTAGTCCAGAAGCCAGGTATGGTCTCGTGGCCTTTCCGATTCCGATGGAGCCACCAAGGTTTTTTTAAGGGGCTAGTACACAAATAATTTTTCAAAAAATCCAAAATAAAATTTTTTTAATTTTTTATCACTATATAATCTAAAGATAGGATAGAAACCAACATTTGTCTCAAAGCGTGCTGAAAGTGGGTGAAAAGCAAAATACTCCGTGAGGTCCCCCCAAGCGCTCGTAACGCACGGTGTGCATGAACCAACTTTTAATGTAAGGTCGGTCTCCGTGAACTCGATCTGGTGCCGCGAGATAAACAAAACCGTGTCGTTAAAAACGAATTGAACAATTCTTTAGTACTTATCCGGTAGTATTATTTCGGGGTTTTAGTCATTTGTGAAGGAACGGAAAAGCAATAAAGAAAAAAATCCTACCAGACCTAATCGTAAAAAAAGAAATTTCACAGTAGCAAACATCAAGCAAATCGGATCAATTTTCATATATTTCGTCCACCATATTGAATACGTCTTTTTGAATTTTTCAACTCTGAGGATTGATTCGTTTTCAGCGACTCTGACAAACCCCGAGTAGCAAACATGTAGCAAATCGGATCAATTTTCATATATTTCGTCCGCCATATTGGATCCGCCATTTTGAATTTTGCAATTTTGACGTCTGATTCGTTTTCAGCGTCCCCGAAAGCCCAAGATTACCGAGTTTCACTTTTCTAGTCCCCATAAACTGCCCATAATTACATTTATTCTGTGTATCATATATGATACGCTGTGCTTCAAAGGGTTAAATTTTGAACGCGTTTTTCTCGAAACAATGTTCTTTAAGCTGACGGCCACGATTCCGGCCGATCTACTGGGCCGATTTGTCTCAAATTTGGAGGACATTTTGATAAGGTGTATAGCTATCGTATGACCCTCGATCATAATTTTTCATTAACATTTAACAACTTTTTAAAATAATTTACGTTGCAAAAAACGGTCAAAACACAAAAACTTCTACCATTAATTCATTTTTTAAAAATTTTTCAATAATTGAGGTTCATCCGATACCCACGAATGTGCTTTTTTGGAATCTTTGTGTATTTTGTATTTCAGATAAGCCAAAGTGGAGTTATCGTGGCGAGAAAACTATAGGCATCTGCCTTTGAAGCTTAACAACTCAGTCAAAAAAAATGCTAGCACAACAAAAAAGCAGTCATATAAAAGCTGAAAGTGTTCTACGTAAATGAGTTTGAAGATTTTTATGTAAAAAAATGTTGACGCTTAGCAGACTGAACAATGTAAAAAAATGGATAGGCTCTGTATTTATTTTCAATCACCCGGAAGGACGTGTTAGTCTTATTTTTTGTGAAAATCGCAATATTTTTATACATTTTATTTATTGGAAAACAAGTGACAGATAGCAGGGGGGCCCTTATTTTGTTTTACTGCCGACCGCTGGTCCTTTTCTTCGGCCCGTGGCCAGGTGCCATCCAAGCATTCAGAACCAGGGGTCGAAGAATGGCACCAGCGGTCGGCAGTAAAACAAAAAAAGGGCCCCCCAGCTATCTGTCACTTGTTTTCAAATAAAAAAAATGTATAACAATATCGCGATTTTCACAAAAAATAAGACTAACACGTCCTTCCGGGTGATTGAAAATAAATACAGAGCCTATCCATTACAGTTTGCAGTTTGAATCGCTTTAATATCTGTATTAGAACTGAAGATAATATAGTTGCACATTTTTGTACTTTTAAGCAACAATTTTTATTATTTTTTTAATTTCTCAACTGCCACTGGTTCACAACAGTTTTCCTCGTATTCATGAATTTTTTCAAATTTTTTCCATCGCCCCTTGTATGAGAAATAATGCTCTAACCTTGACTGTTCTTAAATGTACCCAAAAGTCCTTACTTTTTTTTATATGTTTCAGTCTGCTAAGCACAATTTTTTTACATAAACGTCTTCAAGCTCATTAACGTAGCACACTTTCAGCTTTCAAATAACAATTTTTTTCTTGCGCTGGCATTTTTTTTGACTGAGTTGTTAAGCTTCAAAGGCAGACGCCTATAGTTTTCTCGCCGATAGTCTCGTTTTTAAGGTGCAAATGTTGTACGTTAATGAGTCGAAAAGCAATATTCCAAAAAATTATTTGTAGCTTACAGATCTGAAAATCTGATGAAAAGTAAGGAAATTTGATAGCTTTTAAAATCAGTGAACTTTGAAGCATATTTTTTATAGAAAAAATAATATGAAAAATCTGAAAAAATTCATGGTGGTACATTAAAAATTGCTGAACAGATTGCCGTCGAAAAATTTGCAAAATATAAATAATTGTTCGTTTTTTGTGAATAAATATGCAAGCGCACTATATTCAGTTCTAATGAAGATAATTAAGTGATTAGAATTGGAGGTATTTAGTTGAACTATCTGTAATAATTTACAATTTGAAGCAAGTATATTTGAAGTCATTTTTCTGTATAGGAAAGCAGGTGCGAGAGTCCAGCGTGGTGCCGTTTTTTCAGGGGATCGTCCTCGGTTTTCCTCACCACAGGGAAAGGGTTTGAATGCCAGAGTGAGGCTTGAAGGCACAAGTTGGGTAGGTCGGGCTGAGGAAGACCGAGGACGATCCCCTGAAAAAACCGCACCACGCTGGACTCTCGCACTTGCTTTCCTATATAAAAAACTGACTTCAAATATCGCAATTTGTACGAAGACAACAAGAAGCACATACTTCCTTCAAATTGTAAATTATTACAGATAGTTCAACTAACTACCTCCAATTTATACCACTTCATTATCTTCATTAGAACTGAAGCTAGTGCGGTCGCATATTTATTTACAAAAACGAACAATTATTTGTATTTTTCAAATTTTCCGACGGTTATCTGTTTGGAAATGTTTAAAGTACCACCAAGAATTTTTTCGGAATTTTCCTATTTCTTTTTCAATAAAAAACTATGCTTTAAAGTTCACTGTTTTTAAAAGCTATCAAATTTCCTCACTTTTCATCGTATTTTCAGATCTGTAAGCTACAAATAATTTTTTGGAATATTACTTTTCGGCTCATTAACGTACAACATTTGCACCTTTAAAATGATACCTCTTTCATTAGCCTATCATTTTTTCTTCATATACTGATTCAACGTCAAAGCCAAAGGAATCGAATTTTCTCGCCGATAGTAGATATGCGTTTCAAAATGTAAGGCAGGCGTTGTAGAATCGTCGTTAGACATTCCAGTAATACATCTTGAAATAGATGATTAATATAATGATAAAGTAGCAAAAAAAGGTTTTACTTATGATAAATGCACTCAATTTATTTTATAAATTATGTAATTGCACGTACGGTCACTTACAAACATAATCGCTTAAATTCTGTTGACAAAATCTCAGCCAAGATTTTCGCTGATAAGGCTGGGATAACAGAGGAATATATTTTTGTCTATTTTTTTATTTTACACATTATATATGAATAGGTCGACTTACAAATGTACCATCAAAACATTTTCATTTAATTAATTTAAATATTAATAGTGAAATGTTTGATTATAGTTCTACTAATATTATTTAGTAAAAATCTGACATTAAAAACAAAAGCAGCCAATACAAATAATTTATTGGAACATTAAAATTTAAAAAATTGTTTGAGATACAAAATACTTAAACCTAAAATTAATATCCTAACTTTAAAGTTCAATTTGAACATTGAATCGAACGCTAGCTGAAATTAAAAGAAATAAGTCTAAAAAATGAAAATATTTAAATGATAAGAATTTCATAACATTTTGCTAACAGCTAGTATTTATTTATACATTTAAAAAAATAGAGAATGCACATTATGTAATATAATAAATATTAGAATAATATAATACATTGCAAGCATAAGTAAGTGAAGTAAACGATGTTCATTAACATTTTTTTATTTTATTTCTGGAACAATATTTGAAGGATTGCAGTATAGATAATTAGATAACGAACGAGAACGAATCTTTTTAGGAGAGCAAAATAACATTCCGTAAAACCGAAATCAGCCTATAAAGATAAAAACAAAAGTTACTCCCGAACTTAAGTGTTTCTGAATTAAAGCCAAAAAAGTATGATTGAAAAAAACTATCCAGTTCCAAAAAATAAAAGGTAGAAGTTTACAACCACAAAAAGACAGAAGCAACTTACTCCTTATATATTAAGTTGCTTAATTGGGAGAAAATGAGTTTGACGAGAAAAAGTTAACCACTTCCAAGTAAATAATTCAAGAATTTGGCGTTTCAAATTTCAGAGTTTTTGAAAATCATTTTTAAACAACGACTGAAAGTTTATTTTTCAATTTTAAAACATAATGAAAACTTGCTCTCGAAATATGAAGAGGCTGAATAAGAATAAAAAAAGAGTTTATAGAAAAAACTTACTCTGTAGCGGGAAAATAAAGATTTAGTGTGGAGGTATCTCACTGTAAAAGTTATAAAAGTTATAAAAGTGGCTTTTAAAATAAATTAAAGATTTTAGGTTGGAATTTGATTATAATATAAAATATAAATCACACGAATGGAAAAATACGATGCTTACAGGTGCAATCGCAAATGTCACGAACTCGCAAACTGTCGGCGTAATGTAGCGCTATTGCGCTTGCGTGATATTGCTAGTAGCTTTCTGGTACAGAGTCCCAGAAGGCTCGCGGACTCAACGTTATTTGCTAATACAAGGGTCATTCAACAAGTACTTAGCCTCACCGCCCGATGGCGCTGCTATTACGAAAGAGTTTTACCATCGTGCAGCACATTCTTTTAGTAGCCTACTGTCAAAGTTTCAGTCAATTCCCTCCATTAGTTTCATTTTGATAGCCTTTAGAAGCGAGCGTGTCGGTCAGTTTTACAAAAATGGAATAAGAGCAATATCGTTCGGTGATTTGATTCTTGTTTTTGGAAAGGAAAACGCGCAGTGAAATCAAAGATCGCTTGGATGCTGTGTACGGTGACTCTTCTCCTTCGATTGCGACCGTCAAGAATTGGATCAACGAGTTTGTTCGTGGCCGCACATCGGTTTTTGATGAGCCACGCCCAAGTGCTCTTTTTCCATTTTTGTAAAACTGACCGACGCGCTCACTTCCAAAGGCTATCAAAACGAAACTAATGGAGGGAATTGACTAAAACTTTGACAGTAGGCTACTAAAAGAATGTGCTGCACGATGGTAGAACTCTTTCGCAATAGCAGCGCCATCGGGCTGTGAGGCTAAGTACTTGTTGAATGACCCTCGTACAAGCGTCTATAAGTGCCTCGAATATTTGACACTGCACGAAGCATCTTATTTCGACTCTAATCTTAACTATACGTAATAATGTATTTTAACGAGGATTTACTAAATAAGGTGCCTTTTACAAAAGGTACTTTATTGAAACGAATAAAAGTAATATCTATATCACATTCAATTTTATTAGTCTATTAAACATTTATAGATATAATAATGATGCGATAAAGTAATCACAACTGAACAGTTTAGAATGGGTACCTGAACTTGAGTAATAGCCTGTTCGGTAAGAGAGAACAGAAACGAGGTAAAAAGAAGAGCTTAGCAGATCAGACAAAGATATGTGAGATTATAAGGACATCCTTGCTGCGTAGGACCGTAGGTATACGGTCCTGGGGAGAAGATAGAGAGCCAAAAATAGAAGACGGTTTAAAGGTGGACTGAAGGGCCAAAAGAAGCAGACTCTGTCTTTGAATGCAAGCGTTCAAGAATTCCATGCCAAGCGTGTAATCAGACCGCGACGTGACAAAAGTAGTAGATAGATTGTGAACGAGAAGGGAATTCAGTTATACTATGCCATGGAGAATATTCATTCCTGTGAAACTCACTACAAATTATAAAATACTCAAGATTCGCTAAATTTTGTAAAAAGCCGTTAACTGCAAAATTTGGCGAGTCGTGATTTGCAAGAGAGCTGTAACTGACCGTTAACTGCAGGTTCAAATCATGGACAGCTGAATAAATCACCGAAAAATTTGAGAAAAAGCCGCAACGGGCAGTTACGGACTTTACTAAATTATCAGGCGGTGATCTCGAGCTTTCGTGATTTTGAACAGGTCCGTACGTGCTTGCGGCGTTCTCTGAAATCATTGAACCCCGAGGAAAAAGGTCTGCAATTCGAGAAACGCCGTAACTGCATTTATTCTCAGCTACGGAATATCAAGTGTAGCTACGGAATAAAATTCTTTTGCCGTGAACGGCGTTTTCTCAAATCACGAAAGACCTATTTCTGAGGTCCGTGATTCGAAGAGAGCAGTAACTGCCCGTTACCGCGTATCCTGAATTTCAGCAACCCAATCAACACCGTTAACTACATTTTAGATCATTAATTAACATTTTTTAATAATTATTTATGCAAAAATGAAAATTTATTATCCAACTTAGTCAATAAGAACAACAAAAAACTGCAGAAAATGAATTAGAATCCGCGATACACGCGAATAAAGATTCGAACAGTTTTCTTCGATTTTCTCGGCTTCATTCATTTTGCAGTTATCAGTGTTTTCTCAAATCACGGCAGAGCTGCGTAAGCTAATGGAAAATATTGACAATTAATCTGGTAGTTAATGTATTAGTTAAAAATTAAGACTTTTAAAGGCAGGCGGCAGAAGCAGTGTCTATATTTTGTTTTTCATTTTTTAATCTAATTTAAATATATATTATGATTCTCGGGTTTTTTTGGCTTGACAAGATACAATGAATTAGAACGTCGCAATAAGAAAGTAATTTTGGGTTTAAGTATACACTTTTAACGATACACAAATTAAGCTTAAAATATTCGACTTTCGGATTGCACAATGCACATGGTGTTATTTTACACATTCTTTGAAGCAGAATCTTTTTCAAATAACATGAGACTGTCTCTTATCAATGATGCATTGCAGCTGATTCTAAAATCATCAAGTATTGATCGATTAGTGCTAGAGAATCCTCGTAATATTCAGGACAATTACTTTCCTTCAGTTGAACAGCTATCGCCTTAAGCCCGATATACACATTCAGCATTCAGTGAATAGCGAGCAAATGTGCGGCGAATATTGAGTAGTGTGTATGGGCCTAGGCAAAGATTCGGTATTCGTGTTGTCTACTACCAGGCGGGCTTCAAACGCGAGCACTTCGGCAAATATAGGCGAGCAAGTGAAATTTTTGATATAATGTTGAATTGTTATAGTAGTTTTTCTTTTGAAAAATCAATTTTAACAGAATATTGAAAAAGATTTTAAACCAAAATAAATTTAAATGAATGAAAAGCAATTGATCAATTATTACTTTACAACTAATTTGAGTCAGTTTAAGAAATATTTAGAAGTTTTGAAAATGTCCAAAAATATTTGAAAGCTTGACAAAAATTCAAAAAATATAAATCACAGTGTAGATTTTGTTGGATTTCGAAAAAATAATTTAGAAGCGTTTTAAGCGTTTTGATACGGAAAATTGTATTAATTTTATTATTTCGTTATGATTTGTTAATTTTTCTAAATTAATGATTATTTTTTTAAGCATTTTTAAATTGTTTTAATTGAAAATGTACTCTTAAAATAAAAATTAAGATAAAAGTGAAAAATTTTGATAGCGAAAGATTTAAAAATTGTACATTGCAAACTGAATGATTTTATAATTTTATTTTATAAGTCTTTGAAACTTCAGTTTTAAATTCTTTTAATTGAAAATGTACCTTAATTTAATTGAAGCTTCTAAATTATTGATTCTTTAAACCTTAATTGATCATAACGAAATAATAAATTTTATGGAATTTTAAATTTATGAATTACTGTCCATGGTGCTTCCTACACTCGACTACTGCTGACAATGCCCGAAAGATGAATGTTCGTCATATCCAAGTCGGTACTTGGCAATGTATCAATGTATGGATACCTGTGCTCGAGTATGTTCGCCACTCGCCGAACATTCGGGTAGTCAGTGCTTGACGAATAGTGAATATTCGTCATTCGGCGAATACCGAATGTGTGTATCGGGCTTTACGCTAGAGATCAGCCCTATACATCACCCGTGTATTTGTATGTTGCAGTTGTTATTTTAGCATCCGGAGGGATATCGTAGTTCAGATAAATCCAACAGATGATGCTCCAACCAGGTAAGCCTGTTCTTGCATCCTCTCCCAACCCTCCCTTATTACCTGAAGTTTTTGATGGGACTGACGTTATAACTACAATATCCACCATATGACGATTTGATACTTAACTTTGACATGATTTCAACTCAAAAAATACACTTATTGCATAAAGGTGTTAGTTGGGCGTACCAGGTGTATACATATGAAACCGGTATTTTTTCAAGAAAAAAACACATTTATTTCAAGAGAATGATAACAAATATTTTATTCAAAGTATGCGCCCTC
>NC_046663.1:127659410-127669571 GCF_010883055.1 Belonocnema kinseyi
CGCCAATTAGCACAAATGGTAAGTTCCGACAGTGCCTACAAGTGTGCCTACTGGCCGCTAGATGGCAATACCGGTTTCATATGTATACACCTGGTATAATCTAAACAATTAATAATACAAACTACAAAATAGCCTCGGAAAGGACTGGAAGTTTTCATGACAAAAGGCATGCACTCGGAAAATCCGAAGGTCATGTTTCAGACGACGAATAAAGACTGGGTGTTTGCAATGCTAGGGGAGTAAATGATCTCAAGGTAAAAGAATTGCGTGAAACTATAGGCGTGAGGAAACTAGACATTTTACGTGTACCTGAAACAAAGTAGACAGTGAATCACATGGTAAACAAGGAGTAGGTCTGATTTTAAATGAAAGAGCAAAACAGCATCTTGGAGACCATGGTTTCGTATCTCCCAGACTGCTGTGGGCAAGAATGAAAGCAGGAATCAGAAGAATATTTATCATAGCATGCTACACGCCAGTTGATAGTGATCCCAGAGAAGTAAAAGACGCCTTCTGGGACATTTTAAATGACACAATAAATATTTGCGAATAAGGGGAAAGAGTAATTCTACTAGGAGACATGAGCGGATGGGTGGGCATCCAAAATCAGGATACAGAAAGAGTACTAGGTAATTTTGGGGATCCAAGAACAAACGATAACGGAGATAAATTAGTTGGTCTATGCTTAGAAAGGGGTCTGTTTATTACAAATACTTGGTTTACGCATAAAATGATCCAAATGTACACCTGGTCTGAAGGAAATAGCCGCAGCATAATTGACTTTGTTGTTGCGGATGAAAGACTGAGAGAGTTAGTCAAAGATACAAGGGTCATGAGGGGTCCTGATTGCAATACTGATCATTACCTTCTGATCTCAAAAATTAACTTTGGTCGTGGATGGAGAAAAAAGAGAACCAAGAAAGCAAAACAAACGCGAATCAAAATTGAGAACCTACAGAAACCGGATGTGCGAATAGATTTCCAAAATAAGATAATCGAAAGCATAGATAGGGCAACATGGGAGGACCGTATAGTGTGCGGTACCACAGTTGTAGGAAGAATGTCTGGTGATGCGTGGTAGAATGATGAAATTCAGGCTGCCCAAAAAGCAGAAAGAGAAGCGTACAAGAGAACTTTGAACATCGCAGGTCTTAGCAATGAAGAAAGAAATAGACGTAGAAATGATTATAGACGAAAAAACAGGATACTTAAACGATTAGTTAAAGAAAGTAAATATACAATTAGAGCAGAAGAAGAGATAAACATACAAAACGACTTTGAAGGAAGCAGGAAACTACTTTATAAAAAAATGAAAGGAAACAAAAGTACAGAATTTGTCAACATGAGAAATAGTAGGCGGGAAATGGTATAAGATGTAGACGGAATACTAGAGGCTTTCAGAGACTATTTTAGGAGACAATTCGGAGATGAAGCTGTAGGACACCACAACTGTGATGTTGAACACGATGCCATGGAAAACTCAATTGAGAAAGTCTGTGTCACTGAGGTTATGGATATAATTAAGAACTTGAAAAACGGTAAGGGTGCCGGGGTAGACGGTATTAACGCTGAAATGCTTAAACACGGTGGCGCGTGCATACCACATAAACTGTGCGAATTGATAAATTTATGTTTCGAGATGGGAGAAGTCCCAGATGATTGGAAAAAAGCGATTATCGTACCAATATACAAGAGAAAGGGAGATAAAAGCGACTGCAATAAGTATAGAGGGATTAGCTTATGAAGCACCGTAAGTAAAATATATTCAAAAATACTAATTCGTAGGGTAATGAAAATAACAGAAGCAAAGATTTGGCAAGTCCAAAGTGGGGTTAAGCCAGGAAGGTCATGTACGGATCAAATATTTAACTTAAGGCAAAGAACAGAAAAAAGTTTGAGAGTAAGAAAAAAAGTTTTCTGTGCATTTGTTGACCTAGAAAAAGCTTTTGACAAGGTAAATAGAAGTAAACTTTGGGAAGTCCTGAAAGAGTATGGAGTCAATAGATGGCTCCTACAAGCTATAAAAACAATATATACAGGTAGCAAAGCGAGTGTAAGAGTGAATGGGAAACTGAGTAACTGTTTCGATATTATTCAAGGAGTTAGACAAGGATGCGTTATGTCTTCATGGTATTTATATTATTTATGGGCAAGTGTTTAAGAATGCCTCTCTTCGACGAAGAGGGTGTGGATCTCGAAATAGTAAGGTTACGTGGGTTAGCGTTCGCAGATTATAAGATTGTTATGTCAGATTCTATCGAAGACTTACAAAGAATGTTGAATACACTAGATGCAAGCATGAAGAACATGGGCCTCAAAATTAACGCAAATAAAACAAAAACTATGGTGTTCGAAGGAAAGAGTGAGAAAACACTATGCAATATTTTATTAAATGATGAGAGAATTGAACAAGTTGATAAGTTTGTATACCTTGGTAGCTTATTTACTAGGGACGGGAAGATAGTTGAGGAATTAGATAGACACATAAACGAAGGTAAGAAGGTTATTGGTAGAGCAGGTCCCATTATCAGAAGTAAAAATATATCAAATAAAGCTAAAATGGCAATACATAATTCTATATTTGTACCGACTGTACTATACGGTAGCGAGACATGGACTTATCAAGAAAAAGATGAGAGCAAAATTAACGCAATTGACATGAGATTCATGCTCATAAAATGCGGGAAAACCCTGATGGACAAAGTAAGTAACGAGATAATTCTAGAAGAACGTGGTGCAGAAGAGACGCTAGTAACGCTATGACATGGAACGCACACATGGAGAAGAAATAGGTTAAGATGGTTCGAACGTGTTGAGAGAATGCCAAATGAACTACTAACGAAACAAGTGTATCAAGGTAAAGTAAATGGCAGCGTGCCCAGAGTTAGGCCGGGGAAAGAATTTATAGAATGTGTGAATGAGACCCTAGTTAGAAGAGAAATAAGAAGTCACAGAAACACGAGAGCCTGCATGAAAAAATGCATGGACATAAAAGAAGCTAGAGAAGTATGCCAGGACAAGAAAGTATGGCCGCAAATAGTTAATAAAAAAACTGTTAGTAGATTGAATGACAACTGAAACAAAAGACCTTGGCCACTAATGGACCCAAGTGGGGAACCTTACATAACGACTTCGTGAGGTTCTTCGTTTGGGGTGATTGCTAGAGAGATTGATCAGCAGCCTGGGTCGGAACAGTATTGCGGAACGAACATGTTATTTACTTTAATAACACGAGAATTCTGGATCAATCTGAAAATTCTTTAACCCTTCCACACACTACTCCTTTCCCCTACCGAGTGAGACATGCCTACCCCGAAAGGGAAATGGCTTAATGGTGTAATTAATGTATAAGGTAAATGTCCCAATTTGAGCGAATATAAGGATTTGTTTGGCGTACTTTGCTTGTAAAATTATTTTAAATCTTATAAATCGATAAAAGTTCCTCTTACCGCATAGTTTGAACCTTTTTCATGAATACTTTGTCTGCATATCGATACATACAAACAATTTTTACTGAATAACAAAGAATATTTCATGCTGTTCCAATAAATCTTTTTGGACGAATGAATTTTTCCTCTGACCCAGTTCGTGCGAATCAAATGTTCCGGTTTGGGCGAGTGACGAGATGTTATATTTCCTACAGTATCAGGATATCGTGGTTGATAAGAACTGAATCCTAATTTAATTTGTATTAAGAATTTCAAAATTTAAACATAAAAATTCTTCAGCATAATAAATCACGTAATTAAAAAAAAAGAATATTTTTATCGTTTGCATTTTTAAATTGACTATCTCGTTATTGTTACAATCGCTTCCCGCACATTTTTATCAATTATTCAATATAAATGCATAAAAAACAGGCGTCATAGCAGGAGAAACTTTTCAGAATTTAAATAGTGTGCTGTTTATCTTTAAAAAACTCCTAATTTTTATGTAACCTTGTTGTATGTAAACATTCGCACAAATTTCTCCAACCATGTTTCTCTGTCTGTATTAAGGCGGAAGGAAATATTCGATTTATTCAAAAGCTTTCAGTTATATTGAAGAACACATTCGAAAAACTTGTAATTAATACTTACTTTTCAATGAAACATTCGCGCCAAACAAATTTTGGAGCATTGTTGAAACGAAAAACTACGCAGACTGTCAACTCCCGAACTAACAAGCCGAGAGTAATTTTATGCTCGATCGGCCACAAATGGCGACACGCGTGACTATATAAAGTTTAAAGAACACGAATTAGTAATAAAATGACTATAAACCCTATATCAAAAATATCTTTAATCCATTCTAAAATGTGAATAAGCTATTACTAGTGTTATAAACTTGAAGATTATAACGGATTTACCTACATTATGTGAGAATTCGCACAAACTGGGTCATTCGCCCAAAATGGGACATTTATCTTGACAAAATTACAAAAATTCATTAAAAACTTGATACTTTTTATGATTATATAAGAAATAACATCGTTTTCCGTAAGAATAAGAGCAGATGTAACTAGTTATTCGAAAAAATGCATCAAAATATGTAATTTAATCTTAGGAAAATTGAATACTAATAATAATATTTAAACATTAATCATTAGCCTTATAATATACTCTTTTATCAACTCATCTATATATTTCCGCTCTCTAAAAATATATATTTATATATAATTTGTTTATAATCAGGGTGGCGACTTGAGTGGGAAACTGGGAAAGAATTGGAAAAAACCGCGAAATGACCGGAAATTGAATAAAAAAATAGAGAATTTACTTTATCTACAGTTTCAGAGCATATGATTCAAAATAATTATTGTTTTTATTTTAGGACAGGGAATTTCGGTAAAAAAATGAAATTTTCCTTGGGACGGGGAATTTTTAACATGGAAGAGGAATTAAAAAAAAATTAAAACTGAGATTCAGGAGTTTACAAAATCCCTGTTCCAAGTCAAAATTCACCACAATTTAAAATTTCCTTCTTCCTAACTTTAAAAAAAGAGAGTGCTTCAAGTAGTTTTTTGAGTAGAAGTATTCGTTCGAAAAGGAAATATTTCTAAATTACAACGTAATCTTTATTTACATTTTTCGTTAAAAATTTACCTTTTTTTCGAAAATTCAACTACTTGCGATTAGAAGCTGATCTCTTTTGTTAAAAATTAATTTTGTTGGAAGATTTGTCTTTTTAAATTAAAAATTTATTTATTTCGTGAACAATTCGCGCATGTTGTTAAAAAATCGACTCTTTTGGTAGGAAATTAGTTTTTTCTTTGAAAGTTAATCTTCTTATTTAAAAATTCTTCTTTTTCGTTGTGAATTTAAGTCTTTACCAGTGAAACATTCATCATTTTAGTTAAAAATTCATCTTTTAGGGTACACATAAATTTACTTGCTTGAAAAATAAACTCGTTTGTTGAAAATTAATTTTTTTTAATTGAAGATTCATCATTTTCATTTAAAATTAATTTTTTGGTTGAACATTCATTTTTCGACAGAGAATTTAATTGTTCAATTTTTGGTTGAAAAATGGTCGTTTTAGTTTAAAATTCATCTTTTTTTGTTCAACATTGACTGTGTGAATTTGAAACTTAAATATTTAAGTTTTGCTTGACAACAGATTTATTTTAGTAAAACATAGTTTCTTGTTGTTGAAAGTTTAACTGTTTCAGTCGAAGATTCATTGTTCAATTAAAAACTCATATTTTTGTTTAAATATTAACTATTCCAGTTGATGATTCAAAATTTTAGTTGAAAATTCATCAGTTAAGATGAAACTTACTTTTTTTTACTAAAAATGTAACCAGTTCATATTCTGTTAAAATTTTATTTTTTTCTAGTTTAAAATTTAAATATTTATTTGAAAATGTCTCATTTAATTTAAAATTCACCTTTTTGGTTAACAATTCAAATATTTCAGTTAAATATTCATAATTTTAGTTAAAAATTCTTCTGGTTGTTTTAAAATTCCACGAGTTTTGTTCTAGATTATTTTCTTCCATCAGTATAAACGTTTATTTTTTGTATGCCTCTATAATATTTTTTCAACAAATTTTTAACTACGTATGAGTTATTATAAATATCTGTGATCTTTCCTACGGAATCTTTTTTTTTATTAATAATTGATTTAGATTGTTAAAAATCATGTAGTTAAACAAAATAAGTATCAAAAAAATACATTAGAAGTCCGATAACCTATCGTCCGATAAGCATACACTCCCCTAAAAACGTCATCACGCGTACAGCACGCACACTAATTGTGGTTCTCCTACTACGTGCGCTATTTTGCTAATGATTTGCGCCCATGATTTACGTACGCGCACACCTAATATCGTGCTACTAGAGGGGGCAGCCGATAAGTCCGCAATTCCTGGAATTTTCCGCCCCTACAGCCCCGAAGTTGAAAAGTTATCGGATTTGTACTGTAATAAGAAACGAAATTAACATACCGTGGACATTACACTTCCGTCCGGGCCTTTAACTTCTGCCTTCCAAATTATGTCACTTTCCCAAAAGTGCTGTTCACAAACTCAACTTCTATATGGTAAATTAATGTCACCTCTGCGAATAGCCTGTTGCCACCGTTTAATTTCTTTGGGATCTTTTGTCACAAGAATAAAATGAAACTTCTCCGAATTGCTGTTATAGCCTGACGTACAACCCGGAACTACACATTTTAATACCATGATTTTGCACTAGCAATTAGAAAAAACTCTCAAAACAATAAATAATTTACTCGGCTACAAGTTCTTATAGTTTAAACTTTCAATTTTACAAATTTTTCTCAAAGAAATCACTTTTAATAGGAAATTTACCGGTTTTGACAATACAAAACAATGCAAAAGATGAAAAAAAGGCGTACATGATCAGAGCACCATCTATTGGATTTATTTGAACTACGATACCCTTCCGGATGCTAAGAGAACAAAAAAGTGGGGGCGATGCATGGGGCTGTTAGGGACCCTGTAGTGAGGGACGCGCCAAAGGCTATTTGGAGGGGGGAGTTGAAATGGAAGTTCGAGCCAGCGGTAGAAGGCGCGATGTATTTAAACGGCAACAGGGTCCCTTACCACTTCAAGATGTCAACAAGCACTATTCGCATACCGAAGCGCGAAGCTGTAGTGACTTTTGGTATAGTATCTTGACTTGGAACGGAAGGGTCTCTCTTCTCGCTCGACCAATCCGCAGTCAGCTGCCCGACTGGCGCGTCCCTTACTACAGGGTCCCTAGAGGCTACTAGGGATCCTTTAGTGAGAAAGCGCCAAACAGGCAGCTGAGTGCGGATTGGTCGAGCGAGAAGAGAGCGATACTTCCGTTTTAACAGCAGATACTGTACAGTTACTGAAATTTGCTATAGCTTTACGCTTCGGTACCTTCGATATGCTTAATGTTTGTCGTGTTTGCTGACGTTTGAACACATCGCGCCTTCTACCGCTGGCTCCAACTTGCGTTCCAACTTCCTCAGTTGCCACTAGCACTTCTGAATGTAACTGTAGTGTATTGGGATTTGACATGGAGCGATACGTGATCTGGTGGCGAAGTTCAGTACTATAATAACGGAGTCGTCTTACTGCATACATTTTATATTTGATGATAAAAAGCATTATTTTATCATTACTTCGTTCAGTTCAAAAAAAGTAAAACAATGAGAAATTCAAGTACTACCAAAAGATAAGTTTTGATTCGTGTATTCAGGCCTCATAATCTGGAAAAACTTTTCCTTCTTGTTCTCATTAAACACATTATCATTGAACGAACAATGCCAGTAGGCATGACAAAATCAACATGACGGGTCTGCGAAACCATCTTGTGTCTCGAGTATACGTTACAACCCCAAGATGACAGCTTTCTGCATCCATCGCGTAAGTGCCTTGGCATGTCTCTGACATGCGGGTATGGCTTTTAGGTTACGAACCAGCAATATCTTCGCAGCTCCAAGTGCACCGATCACAAAGAGAATAATTTGAAACGAATATTCTGAGAAGAATTGTCCCAGTTCCCTTCTAAGGCCTCGATACCTCACCTCCTTATCCTTCTCCTAGACTAAGATGTTGTAGCCCGCTGAAGCCGATAATTCAATCACAAATACATTTCGTTTCTCGAAGTCCTGGAGAAAGATGTCAAGCCTCGAGTGTGCAATGGAGACTACTGTCCGAAACTCGTACTTTTAGAAAATTGAAATCTTTTTCTTCTGTACAACTGACTATCATACTCGGAGCATTTGGCAGTGCAGGGTCACGGCCAGCACCGCAAGAGCGTCAAGGATGGCAGCGAAGTACTCTTAGTGCTGCATTGTGTCTATGGAGATGCGCCGTTGCCGCGTGAGTGGGACACCTGGATAGTATGTGTCCTAAGTACTCACCATGTGCTGAAGATACAAAAGGTGAAAGAAAAAATGGAAAAAAGGAGGGAAAATGTGCATAACTTGGTAAATACTACCAGATCCGTTAAGCTGGCAGGACCACATTGCAAAAATTAACTGAAAACCTATGGGAAATTTAGGGCTCATTTAGGGCTAATTTAATGCCCCATTGCCAAATTTAATGCTCTTTAGTTAAACAAAAAAAACCGGTGGTCATGCTAGCTTAACGTTAAGCTAGCAGGACCACTCAGACAAAGAAACGACTCAGGCATTATTTCTTTCCACAATAATTGAGGGCTCATTTAGGGCTCACTTAATGCCCTATTGTCAAATTTAATGCTCCGAAATTTTTCCAAAAAACCTGTGGTCATGCTATCTTAACGTTAAGCTAGCAGGACCACAAAGAGAAAAAAACGACTTAGGCATTATTTCTTTCCATAATAATTTAGGGCTTATTTAGGGCTCACTTAATGTCCTATTGCCAAATTTGAAGGTAAGCATTTAAAAAAAAAAAAACCTGTGGTTCTGCTATCTTAACGTTAAGCTAGCAGGACCACAAAGAGAAAAAAACGACTTAGGCATTATTTTTTTCCACAATAATTTAGGGCTCATTTAGGGCTCACTTAATGTTCTATTGCCAAATTTGAAGGTACGAATTTTAAAAAAACCTGTGGTTCTGCTATCTTAACGTTAAGCTAGCTGGACCACAAAGAGAAAAAAACGACTTAGGCATTATTTATTTCCACAATAATTTAGGGTTTATTTAGGGCTCACTTAATGTCCTATTGCCAAATTTGAAGGTACGCATTTAAAAAAAAACCTGTGGTTCTGCTATCTTAACGTTAAGCCAGCAGGACCACACAGAGAAAAAAACGACTTAGGCATTATTTCTTTCCACAATAATTTAGGGCTCATTTAGGGCTCACTTAATGTCCTATTGCCAAATTTGATGGCACACATTTTTTTCTTAAAAACCTGTAATTCTGCCATCTTAACGTTAAGATAGCAGGACCACAGTTTAAAAAGAATGCATACTATCAAATTTGGCAATAGGACATTAAGTGAGCCCTAAATGAGCCCTAAATTATTGTGGAAAGAAATAATGCCTGAGTCGTTTTTTTCTTTTTGTGGTCCTGCTATCTTAACGTTAAGCTAGCATGACCACCGGTTTTTTTGTTTAAATAAAGAGCATTAAATTTGGCAATGGGGCATTAAATTAGCCCTAAATGAGCCCTAAATTCCCTATAGGTTTTCAGTTCATTTTTGCAATGTGTTCCTGCCAGCCTAACGGACCTAGTATTACCATTTGGATAAAATATTTCTGAAGAATATTAGAGTATACCTGTAAAGGAGTATCTTTTCTCTTATGAAAATTTTCGAAAAAATGACTTATGTAAAGAAAAACGGCTTTTTATTGCTATGGTATTTCTTTAATCGACGTTTTCTCTAAATGTATCAATTTTATCAAAAAATGATACAATAATGAAAATATGCATCTCTGGGAGTAGGTCAACTTTTATTTGAAACTTTTTCCTTTAAAATCATTATCAAGAAATTTCCTACTTGGTGGATACCTATCACCACTACGTAGCGCGTCCTCAGGTTGCGGATAGAGGAAAGGCCCCTGAGGTTAAATACCCCTGAGGTTAACTGCGAATACAAGAATAAGCAGTCGCGGACAGCCGATAGGAACCATTCGTGGGTGTGGTGAGCCCACAATGGTATAAATATGTACACAATAGCCCGGTTTGAGATGATCCGCTCTTTGCGCTCTGGCGTAATAGGCGGGGCATAACAACACGAGACTTCAACGTGTACACT
>NC_046663.1:127669671-127680910 GCF_010883055.1 Belonocnema kinseyi
ATGAAAGGGAAACCGAATAGTAAGAGACCACTGGGAAGGCCGAGAATCAGGTGGAGGGATAATTTAAAAAAAGATTTGGTAGAACTAGGATATGATTATAATAAGTGGATGGATGATGCACAGGATAGAGACGCGTGGCGGTCTCGGGTAGATGAGGCAATGAACTTTCGAGTTCCAAATGCTGATAAATAATAATAATAATAATCAAGAAATTTCACCTGGATTTCTATATGTACATCTACATGTACTACATATACACCAATTTTCAACCTTATACGATTCACGTTAGTTAACTGTCAAAGTTGACACCTTCAACTTTGCCAGGTTGCCAATGCCCCACGCATCCACTCCTGTCAGACCGGCCAGGCACCCATTGGCTGCCCTTTCCAGAGTCTGCAATTAAAATAGTCCATCTATTGGAACAGGTAAGTTGAAAAATGATCAAAATTAGATTTATTGGCAGAGAAATAAGTCCTCTTTCGAATAATGCCTTTCTTATGGGCCAACTTCAGGCAAAAATTTGAATTATTACTGCTTTAAAATGCTATTTAAATGAATTTTAGTTTTAAAATATCAACAATCAGTCTCAGATTACTTCTTAAAATCAAAAACATGCAATTTAGTTAACCGGCGGTATTATGAGACAGATGTTGATGAAAGGCTAGATATATTTGATTAAAAAAAAATAAATACTAGTTCAAATATTAAAAATTTTTAAATTACTCGAAATTTTTATTCTTTCCAAAGTAAGAGCCGAAGTGATTTCGTGCAAATAATATTAAAACAAACTTATTTTAAGGAAAAATGGGAATAATTGCCGTGACCATATTAGAAGACACCGTTTTTGAGTAATGTATTAACCCGTTCACTTAACCCGATCACTTAATGCCCTATTGCCAAATTTGATGCTGTTCATTAAAAAAAAATACACCTGTGGTTCTGTTATCTTTACGTTAAGCTAGCAGAACCATACGTAGAGGAAAATGACTTGGACAACATTTCATTTGCCCTATTGCCAAATTTGATGCTACGCATTTTAAAAAAAATCTGTCCGCTTCGTGCTCGATAATAGGTCACCTCGCGCTTCGCGCTCGAACATAATTACACCTCGCGCTTCACGCTCGGATATTTATTCTTTGCATTTGGAATGCTTGAAAAAATCTTTATCAAAAATATCTCTTTTAGATGGCAGTATTTATATGCGTCTTCATATTCTGAATTGTCTACATAATTAAGTATAGTCAAAGATTACGTTTCTCAAAGCTCTGTAGGCTTTGAGGTACACATTCTCATCGTGACACTCGCGCTACGCGCTCGATTTCCGACAGACATTTGTAAACAGGTTTTGTTGGATTTTTTTCTCGTAAGTTACGACGTTTTTCCACACATTTTTTTTATTTTTTTTTTTCAACGTTATTTTTCACGAATAAAACAAAAAGTACGCGTCCTATCAAGAAGTGATTCTTAACGAAATTGTAGATCTTTTTTTGGATAACAATTTTTGTTAATTCGTCTTTTTTCGTATCCTACATAGTTTGTCCACAAAATGGAATTTTTTATTTTCCATTATTTTTTGTGCAATCAAAATTTGAATTTTCGATTTTTGAAGAAAATCTAAAAATTGGTTATGATAATCTTGTAGGGCTTTCAAAAATAAATGTTTTCCTTCTCTTGACATTTTTTTATATCGTGCGTTTTTCGGCTTCAAATTTTGATTTTCGGTTGATTAAAAAAATTTTGAAAACGCTATAACTCTGATAATTTTCTTTTTATCGAAAAAAGTCATGAGGATAAATGGTTTGTTCTTATTAATACTATAAATATCTGTACATAGAATTTTCAAATTCAGAATAAAGTTGTCTCCAAAATTTTCAAAATGCGCTCACTTTATGAATTTTTATCAAAAATGGATGGTTCACGAACTCGTCCTTTCTCTTAGGACCTAAAAAAAGTATGCCAAAGATGAATTTGAATTGTTCATTTTTTTCGAGAGTTATCGTGTTTACGGACGGACGGACGGCCGGACGGACAGACAGACAGACGCCATCGTGAAAACCTGATTTTCGGATTTCGGGGGGTCTCGAATCGTGGAAATCTGTTGAAAAAGTGTGATTGTCAAATTTCTGACAATTCTAATACTTTCTCAATCATAAATGATGAAAATGTAAAAAACCTGTGGTTCTGCTATCTTAAAGTTAAACTAGCAGGACCACGCATAGAAAAAAATGACTTGGACAATATTTCTTTGCACTATAATTTAGGGCTCCCTTAGGGCTCATTTAATGCCCCATTGCCAAATTTGATGCTCCGTATTTTTTTTTATTAAACCTGTGGTTGTGCTATCTTAACGTTAAGCTAGCAGGACCACACATAGAAAAAAAATGAAGTATGTTATAAACTGGCACATTTAGGGCTAATTTGGGCTCATGGTCCCAAATTTTGGGCTCTTTTTTTCTAAAAAATATCGTTTCCGCTAGCTGAACGTTAAGCTGGCCGAACATTGCTGTAAAAGAAAATAAAAATGATTTTACAGAAAATTCACCTTAAAAAATAATTTAGAGCTGATTTAGAGCTCTGGGAATATGCTAATCAAAAAATTAATGGTTAAACAATTTTTGTTTAAAAAAATTAAACAAAAAATATTTTATTTTCTCTTGCATCATTTCAGGTTCATTTAAGACTGTTGAAAAATCATCGAGCGAATGTCGTGCTATATTTTCTTTGTCCTTTTATTTGTTATATATGGTGTTGTGCCACCTTAACGTTATAAAAAATACAGGAAGAAAACCATGAAACCCATTTTCACTCCTCGCATAATTTAGGACTCATTGAGGACTAATTTGGGCCCGTAGTCCTAAATTTTGGGCTCTAGTATTTTTGTAAAAAATTGTTTGCAATAGCTTAACAATAAGTTGGTTCAAGATTGCTGTAAGCCCTAATAAAAATGACTTTACAGAGAATTCACCTTATAGAATAGTTTAGGGCTCATTTAGGGCTCTGGGAATATGATACTTAAACATTTTTAAAAATGTTTAAACAATTATTTATGTACTTTTTACAAAAAATACTAGAGCCCAAAATTTGGGCCTACAGGCCCAAATTAGTCCTCACTGAGCTCTAAATTATGCGAGGGGTAAACATGGTTTTTATGGTTTTCTTCACGTATTTTTTATAATGATACGGTACACCAAATTAAATTACTACCACACCAAATTTAATAAAAAAAAGGACAAAGGAAATATCGCATGACTTTTAGTTGACGATATTTCAGGAGCCTTAAATGAGCCTGAAACTATACAAGAGAAACGAAAAGAAAATAATTTGTTGGGGGCAAATTTGTTTAAACAATAATTGTTTGAACCATTTTTTGTTAAATTCAAATATCTTATTCATGGAGCCCTAAGTGAGCCTTAACATAGGGTAGAAGAAGAAATTTGTTATATTCATTTATACTAGAATTGTTAAACAAAAATTATTTAAAGATTTTTTTCATTTTTCGTTATCATATTCCCAGAGCCCTAAATGAACCCTAAATTATAGAGCAAAGAAAATTTGAGAAATTAACTTTTTTCTATGTGTGGTACTGCTAGCTTAACGTTAAGCTAGCATGACCACCGGTTTTTTTGTTTAAATGAAGAGCATTAAATTTGTCAATGGGGCATTAAATTAGCCCTAAATGAGCCCTAAATTCCCTATAGTTTTTCAGCCCATTTTTTCAATGTGGTCCTGCCAGCTGACCGGACCTAAAGTTTTGCTGATAATGAACTGTAATTTCTAGACACTGTGGGTAAGTGTCCACACTCCACCTAACAGAAAATTGATAGCCATTAGTGAAAGTATAAAAATGGGTAAATACGAACGTTTTTACTACCTCCTGTGAAAAAATAAAAATGAGGGTTACCGCGTTTTGGGGGCCAGTCATTCAATTGCTTGTCGAGAGCTAAAAATGGCTCTATAGCAAAACAAAAGACATATTTTTGTTTTCCTTATAGGCTATAAGAATTTGTAGTCATCCGTAGAACTGTAAACAGTTGCTTATTTTGGACCACTCCATTAAATATTTAACCTCATGCAGATTTTGCTAAAAGTGCACAATCCCCATTTTATGGACTATTTCTACCGATGGAACGCACCGGAACATAGTAAATGTGTTTTTTGTGAACATTTATGCTTATAATTCACGTGCCTCTGTATTGGAAAGGAGAATAAAGAATATAAACAGTATTGTAGGAAGAGAAAGGGAACGCCCGAAAAAAATACTAAAAGGCTGCATAACAGAGAAGAGGATAGACCAGTTCACAAGGTGCAAGAACCAGGTGTGTCCTCTCCTTCTTTACTTGCAGTTATTTTAGCTTCAAGTACTTTTACTGCTTTTATGTTCAGCGCTCATTTAGCGTGTAGGTGGAAAAATAATTTAGTTAAGCTATAGCAGGCACACAACTCATTTCCCCATCTATAAAAATAAAAGTTTCGAAACAGAATTTTTTATTCTCGTTAATTTGGTATTATTTTTTCTTAAGTATATGCCACTTTAATACCATTTCTAGTGTTATCGTAATGGATATTTAAATATATATCGGCAAATGGCTTCATTCGTTTCTTGGATGAGAGCACTACATTTTTATTCTCATCTTCCTTCTATTAGGTATATATAATCTATCTAATCATCTTAAGGGCATGCTCTTCGTCACCACGTGACAAAACTAGTCCCCGGTTATGAGCATTTTTTTTGGTATTCACTGTGTCCACACGTATTGAGATATCGTGTTTAAAATTTGACAGAGTAAATAAAAAGCACTAAAGAACGTTTGTATACATCAATATGTTTTTAGTTTTAAAGAAGGTTTATTTATAAATCGATGAAATAGGATATTACCATTCGAGTTATAGCACTTTGCAGATAATTTTTGGTTTGATTCATATCGGATCTTTTGTTCATGTATATTGAGCACTGACACCAATTTTGGACTAAATCGTCTAAACCTTAAAAAAAATTAATGTAAGCAATAAAATTTGCACATTTGCTGCAAATCAACAAATAAGTATCTGCACACACGTAACCTATCATTATTTTTGGAGCATTTTTAGCTATTTCTAGCGGAGAAAAAAAGAAACTTTGAACGTCGATAAAGTCGTCATCACGTGACTAAGTTCGTTCATGAAATTTTGTTTGGTCCTAAAAATAAAAGATAAATTTCAAATTGGAAACATAACAACACCAGAAATGTGATCAAATTTACTCTTCGGAGTTTTCCAACAAACTTCCATAATTCTTGACGTTGAATCGATCAGCTGATAACTATTGTTGACAGTGAACCAACCGGCGGGGCTCAGCGTCGGATTCGCCTTGTCTTTCGCCCCAGGGAGAAATTTTATTATTATTGGTTTGTAATAACTTACAATTGTTTCACACCAGTACAAAAAATCCACAATAATATATAACCATTAGAAAATTTTAATTATTTTCTGAAGATAAAGATTTTTCAAGATAGGACTTGGACGGATTTTCGAGTGTCACATTCTAAGATGTTCCTCGATTTTTTTAAATCGAGGCATCTACTTTATCGACGTTAAAAGTTTTTTTCCTATTCCTATAGTATTTCACTAGAAAACTTTCTTCTTAATTATAAACATTTTTATATATACAAACGTTCCTTAGTCCTTTCGGTATAACTATCTAAATCCTAATCACGATATCTCAATCCGTGTGGACGTAGTGAGGACCGAAAAAAATGAAATTCATTTCATTCTCCACACAAATTTTATGACTGAACTCAGTCACGTGATCTCGACTTTATCGACGTTCAAAGTTTCTTTTTGTCTCCGCTATAAATCGCTAAAAATGCTCCAAAAATAATTACGGGTTACTTATCTGTTGATTTGCAACGAATGTGCAAATTTTATTGCTTACATTAATTTTTTTTAAGGTTTCGACGATGTAGTGCAAAATTGGTGCCAATGCTCAATATACGCTAACCAAAAAATCCGAAATGCATCAAACCAAAAATTATCTGCAAAGTGCTATAACTCGAATGGTAATGTCCTATTTCATCGATTTATAAATAAACTTTCTTTGAAACTATAAACATATTGATGTAAAGAAACGTTTTTTAGTGCTTTTATTTAATATGTCAAAAAAAAATGATCATATCCGGGGACTAGTATGGTCACGTGGTCACGAAGAGCATGCCCTTAAGGCCACGTCTGTGGAAAAAAGACTACTCGCGAATTCTAGACCTGCTCCATTCACTGATTTTCAGTATTCTACTTGAGATCGTAGGTTATCACAGACCGATTCAATTTCAAATTAGGCTGTTTCAGGTCCATTAAGCTAGCACCTCCACAATCGAATTTTGGGATTTTTCGTAGCTCAGAATTTTTGGCTTGTTTGGGTTTTTAAACGTCAATTAAAATTTTCGGGCTCCTTTACTTTTTACAAAAAATCAATGTTCTTGTGGAGGTGCCAGCTTACACTAACCCAGCACCTCCACTTCTCAAGATCTCTAAATATTACAAATTTAATTCCACCAGAATTTTGGGCTTTTTTTGGGCTCTTGAAATCCGCAGAAAAAAATTTCCGCAAGCCGATCCTTAACTGCCAAAATCAAAACCCTTGAGAAAATTGAAAATTTTCATTAATTTAATAGCGGCATATTTTATGGGTTTTTTTTGAGCTCACAGAAAATACCCACTTCCATTTTTGGGCTCCAACCCTTACAGTAAAAAATTAACCCCTTTCTAACACGCAGATATGAAATTGTCAAAAAATACGTTTTTTGAATTTTACAGCTTGAATAGAGGCTCTGATTTTTGGGCTCTTAGAAAATACCCATGACGTTTTTGTATCTCCAACCCTTAACGTCAAAAATGAACCTCTCTCTGCCACGTAGCTATGATTTTATCAAAAAATAATCTCTTTGACAATTTTCCGGTGTCAATAGTGTCTGATTTTTGGGCTACTCAAAAATACCTGTCAATAAGCAACCATTCTCTACCACGTAGATCCGACTTTGTTAAAAAATAACTTTCTGGACGATTTTAATTTGTCAATAGAGTCTCTGATTTTTGGGCTCCTAGAAAAAACTCACTACGATTTTTGGGCTTTAACCCTTAACGTTAAAAATTAACCCCTCTCTACCACGTAGATGCAACTTTGTCAAAAAATAACTCTCTTGAGAATTATAATTTGTCAACAGAGTTTCTGATTTTTGGGCTCCTCGAAAATACCCACTACGATTTTAGGGCTTCAACCCTTAACGTCAAAAATCAATCCCTCTCTACCACATAGATATTACTTTGTCTAAAAATAATCTGTTTTAGAATTTTACAGCAGGAATAGAGTCCCTGATTTTTAGGCTCCTTGAAAATAACCACAACGATATTAGGGTTGAAACCCTTAACGTTAAAAAGCAACCCCTTTCTACCACGTAGATTACTGTATGCGACAATGCATTGTATTTTCTTAAATTTATTACTGGTTATTCATATTTCAATCGTGTGCTATATTAAAATGATCGTATGTGTTACAGTAGCCTGATAAATAACAATTCCCATTTTTTGGACTTATTGTTGATATTTAATTACAAAAATTAGAATTTTTTTAAACAATAAAACTTTGCCAATCGTATGAAACTTGGATAGATATATTCATAATACAGAAATACATTACCAATTTAAAAAATCTGCCCGCCGCGCGGGTGCATTCTCATGGGGCGCTGTACGCGCGGTTCGCAAGTTTGAGCGCGCCTAGGGCGCAGGAATGTTCTTTCTTGCACTTCGCGTTCGATAATATGTTTGTCTTGCGCTTCGCGCTCGATTATGCATTCACCTCGCGCTACGCGCTCGGTCTTTGTCTTTACCCTACATTCGTGCGCAATCCTTTTTGAATTCACAGGGTGGCCACAAGATTGAATATTTAAATTTCCCTGGTGATTCCGTGACTTTTCCCTGAAATTTAAACGAATTTCCCTGACAGGAAATTATTTTAAAAAGCGCATAAGGTTTCAATATTAAGTCAAACAAAATAGTGAAACAAGTCAGAAAAATGCGCTATAATGGCAGTATAGATTAATTAAGGGTAGACAACTCAGCGGCGCCACTAACGAAAAACAAAATGTCATATAATGGATATTTTTTGCTATTTTTTGTTGCTGATATTATTCGCCTAAAAAAATTTATTTTGCTTTATTAGTTTTTTAAGAAAACAAAGCGGCGCTAGCTTGCCGTCAACTCAGCGGGGCATCCTCTACAAAAATCATGAAATTTAAGAAAATGACTAGATTAAATTTTTTGTGCTCTTTTTTTGCTTTACAATGCGCTATGAATCGCGTTTGTGAAATCAATCCTTTTTTTTTTAAATTACCCCCTGTAATGAAAAAAGTATTAAGATATCACTAGGATAGATTTTTTTTGCTATTTATCTGCTTTCCAATGTGATACGAAGCACTTTTTTCAAATAAAACCTTAATTTAAAAAGCAACCATCTGTGCTGCAAAAACTTATTTTTTAACAGAAACTATCTAGATGCAAAATAGTTATAAAATATTAACATAGTATTTTTAAAGCATAACTGACAAGCAAAATTATTCTTCACCCTTAGTCGTTACAAAAACAACCCCCGTATTTTTATCCGAATACAAACCTGCAGGCTGATGCCAAAAATTGTATGCGTTAACTGTTAGGCTTTTTGTGCTCTTTCTTTATTTTCCAATGACATATCATTCGCTTTTGTAAAATTAACCCTTATATAAAAAAGCAACACCCTTTAATGAAAACACGCATTGAAGAAAGTAGTTATTTACATAGATGGAACTTACTTATAAAATAGTAAAATGTTACTTCCAAGCATAATTATTTCTCACCCCTAATCTTTACGAAAATAACCCTCATAATGTATAAGCTAAAATTGCAACATCTTTTATAATGTGTGTATATTCAAAAAATATAATTTACCTTTTTCGATGCATCTTTTAATGTCTTTAAACAACTTCCAGCACAACAAATTCTTAACGAAAAAAATCTATGTTCATATAACGAACAGAATGATTGAATGTTTGATTGAATCTATGATTGAACTGTTCAGAATGATTGAAAATTTTTTGAGAGCAGACTTTTTCTGAAGTAATTTTTTCAAATAGTGATTAAAACTATTTTTAAAGACAAGTTGAAGTAATTTTAAATGTCTAAAAAGCAGCCGTGTGACTCGGGATGCTGGGCATCTACATTTATGTTGTAAAATACATTTTGGCTTTTATATGTGTAATAACCTATGAGAACCATGTGTCCAAATCACATTCACAAAAAATGCATCTCGTTCTGTAGATAATTGTCATATAATATCAAGTCGCCAATTTATTATCTTTTTCAAATACAGGGTCGTGGTTTTTTTGCTAATAAATATGTAAGATTCGAACTTGTGAAAATTCGATTTTATTAAGTTAGTTCGGTTTCTTGAATTTTCCAGCGGGTTAACATGGTAAGGAATCATGTTCCAACTGCCCCAGGAAACCACCCCTAACGTGAACTATGACTTAGTTTGATGAGAAGGTCTTTCAAAATCTTTTCGACTCTGCTACTATCAAAACTTATCAAATTTCGAACTTATTCATAAGCATATCAGTCACCTGGGTTTTCGACACACCCAATGCTCTGAGTTATGAAATAACCTACCTTAGTGAAACCCATATAAATTCGACCTTATCCAGGTAGATTGGCCACATGATTTTTCTATCAACTCAATCTTGTAAGGAATCAAGTTTTAGTATCCCCAGAAAACTACCCTTATCGCAAAATTTGTCTGAATTTGATTAATGGTAGACTATGTACATTTCTGGACAACTGCATTAGGAAAACCCATACAAGTTCAAAGTTATCCAGGTAGATCGTTCACTTGATTTGCTTATCGACTCAATGCTGTAAATGATCAAGTTTTATTAAACCCAAAAAACTGTCCTTATCGTGAAGTTAATTTTAATTTCATTTGTATTATATGAAAATTTTATACAGAACGGGATGCATTTTTCTCGAATGTGATTTGGGCAAATGGTTTTCATAGATAAAAGATCAAAGATAAAACACTGCAGATAAAAGCGAAAATATATTTTACAACATACATGTAGATCCCCAGTATCCCTATTCACAAAATTGCTTTTTAGGATTTTAAAACGGATTTCAATTCATCTTTAAAAATAGTTTTAATAACTCTTTGAAACAAATTATTTTAGAAAGAGTCTGCTCTCAAAAAATCTTCAACCGTTCTGGACATTTAGATTGTTCTTTATATAAAAATGGATTTTACTCATTAATAATTGTTGTGCTGGAAGTTGTTCAAAAGCATTAAAAGATGCACCGAAAAAATTATATTCTTTGAATATACACACATAAAATAGAAAATAATTTTGATGAGAAATAATTATGACTAAAAGTACCATGTTACTATTTTATGAGTAAGTTCTATCTATGTATATATCGACTTTTTTCAATACGTATTTTCATTAAAGAGTGTTTCTTTTATATAGAAGGGTTAATTTTACAAAAGCGATTTATATGACATTGGAAAATAAAGGAAAAGCACACAAATTAAGAGCACGACAATCCCAACAGTTAATGTATATAATTTTTGGCATCAGTATGCATCAGTCATAATTTTGCTACTTAGTTACACTGTTAGAAAAAAGTCGCTGAATCACACCGATAAGTGAATGTTTTTCGCTCCGCAACTGAAGCGTGTTATTCCACATTTCTATAGGTCAGTGGTCGGCAAACTTTTTGCTTAATTTTCAAGTATGGTCAGGCTCCACCCGACTTAATTTTTTCTACTGCTTTTTGGTGTATCCATGTTCCTTAGTGTGAGTGAGCTTACTCAAGCAAGGGTCTTTTGTCCACAGGCATGTCAAAGTACGGAAATTTCAACATTTTTCATTCTTCAACTAGCGATTTGAAAATAGCATTATGAGCATCTACGATTTTTTTCGATTCCAGTGATATATTACTTGCCTAGAAAAGTTAAAAATTTGAAGGAGTTTAATATCAAGAAACATCAGCTTTACACTCAATTTAATACTAAATACTTCTCAAATTTTCAACCTTTGTAGAAAAATCACATGTCTTTGGAATCGGAAAAATACGCAGATTCCAAATACAGTCTGTCAAGTTAAAGCGTGGGTGGATTTACTCGCAGTCGGTAAGGTGTATCGACATGATTTTGGTGTCAAAATATTAAGAAGAGCTCCCTCTTTCA
>NC_046663.1:127681010-127683405 GCF_010883055.1 Belonocnema kinseyi
ACGCCAATTAGCACAAATGGTAAGTTCCGACAGTGCCTACAAGTGTGCCTACTGGCCGCTAAATGGCAATACCGGTTTCATATGTATACACCTGGTACATTTTCCAAAGTTTCAGCTCGATATTTTATTTTAAAAAAAAGTTCTTAGGTTCAAAAAAACATTCAGTGAATTGAAAAAGTGAGGTCGGTAATATAGGTATTTAGCTGTGTCACATGCCCTTAAGCATACAGGGATGTATCTTCTTTTTGAATTTTTCAAAATTGATTTCATTACTTATTTTTATTGAAATTTATTGGACCTCTTGCGATTAAAAGCGAAGATTCAGCCTGAGAAGAAATGTGCTGAAGGTAATTTTAAAAAAACCATTAGAATTTTATTTTTCAATACTGACAATTGTACACAATTTCTAGACGCATCTTTTTTCCTTCTACAAGAATTTTTAGATTGTTCTTTTTTTTAAATAAGTTTATCCTACGTTCTGAAACTCTTCTAAGGTTTAAATTATGTTTGAATTTCATTTATTCTACTAAATATTTCTTGAATTTATTCGATTACACAGGCCGACAAATTTTAAAGCCAGAGACCAGACCTGACATCTCTTATCGGTTTTGATGCGCTGAATCCGAATCCGAGCTCAAAATTGCTCCTGTACGTCAGGTTTTCAAGATATACTAACCTAAATGTGCAAAAAACGCGTTTTTTAACTGTCTTTGAGGTTATGTAACCGAACAAGAAAAATGTCTACCACAAAAGCTAATATGGAATTTGAAAGTACTAATCTTCCCCTTTCAAACCTACTTGGATTTATTAGGATATCTTTATTTTTCACCAAAATATTGTAATTTGAAATTTTTTATTTTAGCGTTTTAACCCATTAACGCTGAGGTGTTCAGATTTATACAACGCATTCTCTATTGCTGACAGTACGATATTATTTCTGCAAAATATTATCTCAGGGGCTTTCGAGGGTGTCCTTTCTATTGCCGGTGTTTTTTTTTATAATCCCTAGAAGATCCAATATGACGGCCACAATTTAGGGCTTTAAAAAAGAACAAAGGATCCCGCACAAAATACCAACAAAAAAACGTGCAGTCGTTTGGAACCAAACTTTGTACATTGATAAAACAAAAGAAGACGGTCTGTGCGGAATGCTACTGCGCGCTCTGTGTGCATTCTAATGTTCAGATTCGCTGTATGTGCGCGCCGTTCTACGGCGCAGACAGTCTTTGATCCCTGGCTGTCTCACTGAGCTGGCGACGCTTTTATGACATGTTATACGTAGGTGATGAAATTCGTTTTTTTGCTACAAATCTTTCCGTTTTTGAGATCACGTTTGAGTGACGGGCTAACGGTTGGATGCGTAGGTAATAAAATTCTTGTTGTATTTGAAATCTGTCTAGCGGTTTTATTTCTTGTCGATCGTGATTTTTGTATATAGTGAGTTTTAGAATTTCCACGTTACTGTTCATTATAAGAAAAAAAAAAGGAAATCGTTTAATGTGTTTGAAAGTCTTCTTTAATTTTCTTTTAAAGTTCATTTTTCAAAATAAAAAATCATAACAATTTGCACACAAATATTAGGAAAATAATTCTTTTTTTTTTAATCTTACCAGACCTTCTAATCTTCTTATCTTTAAATATTATATAAATTTTTACTGATTTAAAAAAAAATTTAAATAAAAAAAATTGCCTCTAAACTTTTTTGGATACTTTGATAATTTTTAAAATCTTTTTAATGTTTTGAAATGTTTAAAAATAATCTCCTGAAATTAGTTTTCGACCATAAAAAATTTTCTTTTATTATTGCTAGGAACCTAAAAGATAATTCCGCAAAGAAGTTTTAATAAGAATTATGTTCCTTATATATTTCTATAATGATATAACATAGCACAATTGCATGAACTTTCATTCTTTTGACACCCTAATAGCCAGTTAACCACCGAAAACGAATCGTGAAGTCGGGGGCTCGGGTTCTTGCTCGTGTATTTTCGGCTCTACACGAGGCTGGCCTACGCAACATGTGACACCAGAATGAGGCAAGAATTGTCAATAGTCGCACTGGCTGAGAGGAAAAAAGTACGCTTTCACGTTCGACACCGAACTTTACACCTATAGAAGTGGTCGGCACGCTCTTGCCCAGGGCAGAGTAGCCTGCCCTCGCTGCCCTACGACCTACTTTCAGGGCAGTACCTGTGAGCTTAGCCAGACCACTCCTTTCCTAAGGGCTCTTTTGTTAGAAAATGGGAAAAAAATGTGAGACTACAAAATTCGTAATTTTGCAATCAGTAACTTAAAAGTAATATACAGTCTGTCAAGTTAAAGCGTGGGTGGCTTTACTCGCAGTCGGTAAGGTGTATCGACATGATTTTGGTGTCAAAATATTAAGAAGAGCTCC
>NC_046663.1:127683505-127707399 GCF_010883055.1 Belonocnema kinseyi
TTCCAACTTTTTTTATACATAAAATATCGGTCTCAAACTTTAAGAAATGCAAGAGCCGAAAGAAAACTACGTTTAAGTACAAATCTTAATAATAAAAGATGTGAAAAAAAAATTTCAACAATCAATTCCATCGGAATCAGCCGATAACGTTGTACACCAAAATACGAACCCTGGCGGCCACTAGACGAGGCTCTAGAGGGTTCGTATTTTCGTGCACAGCGTTACCGGCTGATGCCGATAGAATTGATAGTTGAAAAATTTTTTTTACATCTTTTATTATTAAGATTTGTACTTAAACGTAGTTTTCTTTTAGGTCTTGCATTTCTCAAATTTTGAAACCGATATTTTATGTATAAAAAAAGTTGGAACGTTCAAAAAATGTCGAGGTTTATAAAAAAGATAAAATAATTTTCAGTGAAGTTCCTACCAAAATGCAGTACCTAAACGTACTTTATTGTACTCTAATATATTTTCCAAAGTTTCAGCTCGATATTTTATTTATAAAAAAAGTTCTTAGGTTTAAAAAAACATTCAGTGAACTGAAAAAGAGAGGTCGGTAATATAGGTATTTAGCTGTGTCACATGCCCTTCAAGATGTAATTTGTTTACTTAGAATAAGTTCTGTGCAATTTAAAATAAAAGTTTATTTTAAGTAAATGTAAAATTAGTAAAATTATTTCCAAAAAATTGGAAACATTTAAGAATTGTAGTATTAAAATGCACTTAAAATTTAAGATTTTTTTATTATACTTTTATAAGATATAATAGATATATATATGTAAAATAAATAAATTATAATAAAAGTCGAGAAACGAAGGACTTTCACACTTTTTGTTTGCGAAAAAGAGATTCCTCAAATCTCAAGTGTGAATAGTAAGGGAACTGACGTCAATTAAACATTCATAATTAATGAAAGATTTTCATTGTTCCCTTAAGTACAATAGACTTATCTTTTGATAAAAATGATGAGAACATTTTTCTTTGTAGGTGGTGTGGAAAGGAGTTTTATTAAAAAATGTGTGGGTTGTTCTAACAAACAACTGTATGAATTTCTAACCTTTCTTATTTTTATTTTTTTAATGTATATTAACCTGCTTTGTCTTTACTATCGGTGAGAAAATTAAAGGCATCCGCCTTTCAAGCTTAACAACTCAGTAAAAAAAATGCTAGCGCAACAAAAAAACAGTCGTTTAAAAGCTGAAAGTTTTCTACGTTAATGAGCTTGAAAACGTTTATGTAAAGTAAAATTTTTTACTTAGCAGACTGAAGAATATAAAACAAGTAAGGATTTTCGGCTACATTTAAGAACAGTCAAGTTTAGAGCATTATTTCTTATACAAGGGGCGATGGAAAAAATTTGAAAAAATTCATGAGTACGAGGAAAACTGTTGTGAACCAGTGGCAGTTGAGAAATTAAAAAAATAATAAAAATTGTTGCTTAAAAGTACAAAAATGTGCAACTATATTATCTTCAGTTCTAATACAGATATTAAAGCGATCTGTATTTATCAAATCTGTATTTATTTTCAATCACTTGGAAGGATGTGTTAGTCTTATTTTTTGTGAAAATCGCGATATTTTCAGACATTTTTTGTGTTGGAAAACAAGTGACAGAAAGCAGGGGGGCCCTTTTTTGTTTTACTGCCGACCGCTGGTGCCATTCTTCGGCCCCTGATTCTGAATGCTTGGATAGCACCTGGCCACGCCACGGGTCGAAGAAAAGCTGACACCTCCACAAGAGATCTGAATTTTTGAAAAAAGTAAAGGAGCCCAAAAATTTTAATTGACGCCCAAAAAAGCCCCAAATTCTGAGCAATGAAGAATCCCAAAATTCGATTGTGGAGGTGCTAGCTTAATGGAGCTGAAACAGCCTGATTCGAAATTAAATCGGTCTGTGATAACCTACGATCTCAAGTAGAACACTGAAAATCAGTGAATAGAGCAGGTCTAGAATTCGCGAGTGGTCTTTTTTCCACAGACGAGGCCTTAAGAGAATGCTTTTCGACTCTAGATTTGTTTTGGGTAAATTTCTATACCCAGTGGCATATAAGTATGTAGTTCGTTTAATTAAAATCAATAACTAAAACATTTTTAACCGGGTTTAGTGTTCTTCAAAATTAAAAAAACAAAAAGAAATTAATAAATAAATTACCAAGAAAAATTTCTCCGAATTTGAAATGTTAACTACGGCGGCGACATTTACAAAAAAGTCATCTTAGAAGGGAAATAATTATAAAACGTCGGTCTAATTCAAAATCTTAAAATGTAGAAATGTTTCTTTTTAACTTATATATTATTTTATATTTGCATCATTATATATTTTAAAAGTTTATTTTTATCAATTTTCCTTCTAAAAATGCATTATCAACGTTTGGGAGTTTTCCGCATTATTATTTAGATGGTATTTTAATTTGTTTTAATTTTTGCTTTCAATTTTAAAGAACACCAAAAACAGGAATCTTTAAATATTCTTAATTTTTTGGTTATTTTTTTAATCAAAATTTATTCTAAGCTGAAAGAGATATCTTATCAGCCCTGGCGGGAATTGAACACGGGTCTCCGGGGCAGCAGAACGGAGATATTTCCCTGTTATAAAACAAATTATAAGGTTTACGAATTTTATCATCCTCATGAAATTCGGCGCGTGTAATGACGTCATTTGGTACTAAATCGCGAAGCACTACAGGGTTGACCATATTCGACGAAAAGATTTGGCAACACTGTAACTTTTGACAAAGATGACAGATCGAGTAATGACGTAGCGCGTTTGAAGCATCAGTCTAAGGAGATTTTTGCCATGAAGCAGTATACGAGGTGTGTTCAAAAAATAAGGTGACTTTATGGTTTTCTCAAAAAAATATTCATTTATTCCTCAATATTTATGTTGTCCCCTTCAAGGTAATCCCCCTCAGGTATAATACACTTGTGCCAACGCTTTTTCCAATCATCGAAGCACTTCTGATAATCATTTTATGGTATAGCCTTGAGCTCTTTCAGCGATGCAGTTTTTATCTCCACAATCGTTGAAAATCGATGTCCTTTCATGGTTCTCTTCAGTTTTGGGAAAAGAAAAAAGTCACTGGGGGCCAAATCCGGTGAATATGGAGGCTGAGGCATGACTGTGGTGCTGTTTTTGGTCAGAAAATCTTTTACAAGCAGCGATGAATGAGCAGGTGCATTATCGTGATGCAAAAGCCACGAATTGTTTTTCCAAAGTTCCGGACGTTTTTTGCGTATCGCCTCTCGCAAACGGCGCATAACTTGAAGCTAATACTCCTTATTGTACACCCGTACGACCTTGTGGTAAGAATTCCTGATGCACTGCGCCACGGTAGTCAAAGAATACAGTGAGCAAAACCTTCAAATTTGACCGAACTTGACGTGCTTTTTTCGGTCTTGGAGACCCAGGATGCTTCCACTGAGACGATTGGGCTTTAGTTTCGACGTCATAACCATATACCCACGATTCATACCCAGTTATAACCCTTTTGAGAAAATCAGGATCATTATTGACTTCATTCAACATCTCCTGAGCGATTGTCATGCGATGGATCTTTTGATCAAATTTAAGCAGTTTTGGAACAAATATCGCTGACACACGTCTCATGCCCAAAACGTCCGAAAAGATAGCATGGCATGAGCCAACCGATATGCCAACATCTTCAGCAACTTCTCTGATGGTAATTCGGCGATTTTTCAACACCATTTCTTCCACTGCTTGAACGTTTTCATCTGTTGTTGACGTGCTGGGACGTCCAGGGCGAGGTTCGTCTTCGATAACCTCTCGGACTTCTTGGAACAGCTTGTACCACTTATACACATTTTTCTTACTCAGAGTAGACTCACCGTATGACACTGTCAACATTTCAAGAGTTTTAGAACATTGGATTCCATTTTTCACACCAAATTTATTGTAAACTCTTTGCTCCATTTTTTTCGAAAGAAGAAAATCGCCGAGCACACTAAACCCTTCTAACCTTTTACGCCTCTGCCAGAAAAACAACACGAGCTATATAGTCAAAACTGTGAACATATGATCGTGACGACTGTACCAACACAACAAAACAAAAATTTTAAAACTTGAATGTACGTAGCCCGCGAAAATTGAAAAGTCACCTTACTTTTTGAACACACCTCGTACTCCACGCGAACGCTCTCAGATTGTTGAAATTTACATTCAACAAAACGAGTCAATTGTGAAAACTCAACGTGCATGGAGAAAAATAAATAAAGTGAAAACTGCACCTTCTGCGACTACATTGTATCGTTTGTATGAAAGATTTTCATCGGCTGAGGCACTTACTAATCCCAAGCGTCCAAATAAAAAGCGATCAAGGCGATCGGATGAAAATATCACACTCGTACGGGCCAGTGCCCAGTCTCCATGCACGTTGAGTTTTCACAATTGACTTGTTTTGTTGAATGTACATTTCAACAATCTGAGAGCGTTCGCGTGGAGTGTACTGCTCCATGGAAAAAATCTCCTTAGACTGATGCTTCAAACGCGCTACGTCATTACTCGATCTGTCATCTCTGTAAAAAAATACAGTGTTGCCAAATCTTTTCGTCGAATATGGCCAACACTGTACATTCAATTGTTTTTTCTGTCATTGCAGCTTCCCATTGAAAATGGTCATTTTATTATTTTATTATTATTATTATTATTTATCATTTTACTATTTATCCTAGACTGCCATCGAACTTTTGTAAATATCAATATTATAATGTCAAATTTTACGATCAATAGTTTCTCCGTGTATAACTGGACAACGTAATTACAAGAAATGTCCTCCATCCCATAATCCCCCCCCCCCCAACACTCTTTTCCCCCTCACCCTCACTCTATTATTATCTAGTACTAACTTTATTTGTAATATGGGGCCGTCAAAGGTATATCATTGTATTACTTGCAAAAAGGAGATAAAAAAAAGTTGGGGGTACTGTGAGTAAAGTGTGAAATACTTCCGGCCAATGACAGGTGCCAGTCGCACAGAGTGTATAATTCTAATAATGAGTAAGTTCCATGTACTGTGGAGTATGAGTCGCTTAAATTCCTTCCAAGGTCTCAAAAGGGCATCAATAATCCGTTTTAAATGTTACAGAATGTATATAATACTTATGTTTGTGGTATTTACTTTTTATGTAGTAATACGTTTGTTTACAGATTTTTGATAAATAAAAATAGTTAAGCTTACCATTTTGTTTTTAAAAGGTCTAATCCTAAGAAAATTCATTTAATTTCACATTCTACAGCGATATACACAGATTCATGAAAATCAGGTAAGAATTGCGTCATCAAACCAGTAAATATAGTAAATCCAGTTTCTTTGAGATATAATGTTTGCACTTTTTTTTACTTCGAGACGATTCGTTACTCTACATTTGTATATGCTTTCTTAACAATTTAATAACCTTCTGGTTCTGTTTGAAAACAAAATAATAATATTTGGGAACAATTAAATTGTTGAGTAATAAACACCCAATGATTAGTCACTCGCAGAAAAAACTAAAGTTAAATTTTGTTGCATGTAAAATTTACCGCTGTGAAATTTTACATGCTATTTAGCGAAAGTTTATCCTAAGATGTAATAAAAGATTTCGTTTGCTACGACGTGCTTAGCAGCAATGGGAAACCGGCAAAGTATGAGTGAATTCGAGCTATAAATCGGGACACCAGATTTAAAACAATCACAGAAAAAAAGTTAAAAAATGTTGCAGGTAAGACTTGCAACGGTTAAAAATTAAATATATTAGGAAATTAATACTGATCTCGTCTACTGCGTCACGTTGAAGTGAGCAAATTTCGGTAAAACATGTAGAATCAGCAAACAGAAAAAACGAAACAAAAAATTTTTCTTACTGATTTATCTCCTCCGAAATAAATTAGACTATACCAGTACTGGCTGACGGTTGGCTGTACGATCGGGACAGTACTGTGCCAGTAGTGCAAAAGTAGAACTTTAAGAAAAAGCTTATAAATGTTATTGAGGTGTTTTAAAATTGCGAGAAATGGTATATTTAATTATCGTGAAAATATTTTTTTTAAAGAAAAATATTTTGAAGGCTATCCCAACATATAGCTGATCCAGAACATTAAATTTTATGTTTTCGTAAAACGTTGCTACAATAGAATAAAACGTTGAAAAATGATACAAGTGAACCAATTTTTTATGGAAAACATTTTTCAAATGTTATTTTCTATTTATCATCATGAAAAATTACAAAGGATCTACAAAATTAACGTCTAATGTTATTGTGCAAATTTGCTGACATGTTCTAAAATGATGAAAAACAAAAAATGACACTTAAGTAAAAAAAAAATTATTGTCAGACCACTTGGAAAAAATTAATTTCTACTTTATAAACAATTATAATATTCAAATAAACGCGCCATAAATAGTAACGAATCAGCGCAAAGCCTTGACAATCCAACCAACGCTGTTTCTCCTGATCGATACAAAATTCTAGTTATAGGTAGTTTAAAGTGTGAAAATTAGTAGATAAAAAGAAATGTTAGCAGAGTGGCCTAAGTGATGAAGAGATCTAGAATTCTAACGAAAGTAGCATCAGAGATGCGGTGGGTAGGACATCTGATTCTGAATGCACGGATACGGCTGAAAGGCTCTGCAATTCAGCGCAAACAATCGAACCTTTAAGAAAATAGTTTACGCTGACTTTATTATTTAGAGAAGAGTCGCGGGTGTCCACTGGTGCTGGCTCACAAATTTCGCCTGCAGATGATGAAGGAACACACAGTGTCTCAGGCAGAATAGGAAAAAAAACGCAGAAAAAGAAACGCAAATCCGTAAACTAGTGTGCACCTCTATACCGGACTAAAATAATTCGTCAGAATATTGTAAACTGGCACTATTATCACAAATAACTATTTTTCAGATTTTTTTCCGTTTCGGGGTTAACACTGGCATTTTAATATGCCATACAATCTATCATTACTATTTAAAAAATGGTAAATTAGTTGTTAGTAGAACGATTTTAGCTTTAGGGTTTAAAAGAATTGAATTGGATTAGTAGAATTCAATTAGCCAAAACCATTCTGCTAAAAACTATTCTATATTTTTTTCCTTAGGGACAATATAATCCATAACTGAATATTATTTCAAAAAATGTTAATTTTCTACATTAAGAACACTCCGAACTTTGACGACTTTTTACTCAAATTTCTTACAAATTTAGCATCACCGGTTGCTCTTAATCTACCATTTGAACGCACTACAATGCATTAACGTAGCGTGTCAAACATTCTGAGCAATTGAACCGCTGGCGACCAAAAGGGGACACGGCCGGATTCAGGCTGAGAAGTATTGTCCCGAGTGTCAATTTTAAAAATCTTTCTAATTTCAGTTTTAAAGACTGATACTTGTAGAGAATTTCAAGGCGCATCTTTTTTTCCTTTTGCCAAAATTTATAGGTTTTGTAGTTTTTGAGGTAATTGGTAAAAAGTGGATTTTTTAAAAACGAAAAATTCCAATCTTTTTTCTATTCAACTCGCGCTAATTTAGCCAATTTTCATCATTTCCCGATTTCCCCAATACAAAAGTACGTGTTTAAGTCTTCTGTACGTGTTTAACTAATCTTGACGCTGCCCAAAAACGTGCCTGGGCGGCTACGTACGCGCTGCAGCGAACGACGTGAAGGTCAAATCAATCTTACCAAAACAAATGCACAACAGTAACTTTTTTTGTCATCTTCTATGAAATTCTACAAATAAAGCATAGAATCAGCGAAGTGATTGTTTCTTATAATAGTTGCAAAAGCATTTTTTTTGAGATTACTGAGATGTTTGAGATATTTTTGAGAATATTAATTAAAAAGAAAAAGATATTAAAATAAAACATGGTAGAAAAGAACTAGAAATGAAGATTTATGGATTAAAAATAAGAAAAAATGTTCCAGAAATCAGGTACGATTGGAAACCGTCAATACAATTTTTAAATAAATTTTAATCATAAATTTAATATTTTACGACTTTTTTTATTCTTGATTTTTTAAATAATTCTTTTACTGAACTATATATAATATGTAGATAGTCTAAAGTAATTATTTTTTATTTTTAATGACGAAGTTAATAGCATTATTTGTTATTTCTTCAGGGAAAAGAATACATTACAAAGTCTAAAACTAAAAAAGACGGTATTGTTAAAGATATTCTCATCCCAGAGAGATCTTTCAAACCTATTGAATCCTGCTGTGGAGAGAAATGTTACCAAAAGTTTTCAAATGTGCAACAAGAAAAAGGACATACAAATTTTTTGAATCTCGGGAACTATAATGAACAAAATGTGTTTCTCAGAGGATTGTTAAAATGCAAGGACCCTATCCAAACGAATGCAGGTGAAAAACTAGGACGATTAATTCATTGGATATATTTATTTCGTACTGACGAAGAAAATGTTCCGATTTGTAAGAAATTTTTTTGTGCTTTTCTATGTTTGGGCAAAAGAAGAGTTGAAAATGTTCAAAAAAAGATTTTAAATAAGCAGCCTTTAAAAAAATTGGCAGGTGGAGTACGCGAAAGTTGTCTTAAATTAACAGAAAATTTAAAAAAAAATGATGGAAGAGCATTGCGAATTAATTCCACATCACAGATCACATTACAAACGAAATTCTACCAACCTAAAATATTTTGTTAATCCTTCATTAAATCTTGTAGAACTTTACAAATTATTCGGAAAATATTATAAAGAAAAAACGGGGGCTAAATTGACGATAAGTCAAACCTTTTATTTTAAGTATTTTAAAAGAAATGTTGGCTTCAGTTTTAAATTACCTAGAACTGACGCGTGCAATATTTGCTACAAAAACGAGACAAATGGAGAGGTAAACGAAGAAGTAATTAATCACAAAAACAATGCCGAAATTTATTTGAAGTTAAAAAAGCAAATACTCTCTGAAAATAATAGTCTATGCTGTGAATTTGATTTTGCACAGAATTTGCCACTACCAAAAATACCCGTGTCGCGCAGTTTTACCTACGTTTAGCATGGCTTTTTCTATTTAACGTACATGTACATACTACGAACCAGAGTTACATGTTCCCTATTCTTGAGGGAATTGTAAAGAAGGGTGCTAACTCTGTTTGCAGTTTTATCAAATACGCGGTATTAAAAGAATTTGCTAAAGACAAGTTTAACAGCATAACAATATTTTCAGACTCATGTCCGGGACAAAATAAAAACGTTTTGCATGTTTTTCCAGATGGAAAAGTGGATGTTTTTGACAACTATGAGTTGCAAAATCCAATCACTTTTTTCTTTAAACCTAAGCTTAAACTAGAAAATCTTTCAAAAAGTCCTTTGAACCTTAATGAACAACTTTCTCACTGAAAGCTTTCCGTAGCTTATAATTCGTTCGCTAAACGAGGCGCTTGAAGGTTAAAATTCATGATTTTTGCATTGCCTCAAAAAAAAATTAATAACTTTTTTGTTTATTACAATATTCTCGTTTTTCTTTCTTCGATAGTTTCAGAACACTTAAACACGTACTTTGTATTGGGGAAATCGGGAAATGATGAAAATTGGGTAAATTAGCGCGAGTTGAAGTGAAAAAAGATTGGAATTTTTCGTTTTCAAAAAATCCACTTTTTACCAATTATCTCAAAAACTACAAAACCTATACATTTTTGCAAGAGGAGAAAAAGATGCGCCTTGAAATTCTCTACAAGTATCAGTCTTTAAAATTGAAATTAGAAAGATTTTTAAAATTGACACTCAGGACAATAATTCTTAGGCTGAATCCGGCCGTGTCCCCTCTTGGTCGCCAGCGTTTCAATTGAATACGCTCCATCTTGCACACAATCCTGCTCGATTTATTAGTAGTTTTATTTATGAGTATTTTTGAAATATAAGCATATTTCAACGAGGTGGGTATTCAATAGGAAAGTGGGGGGGGGGGGGTCGACATTCGCTTTACCGATTACTCTATGTACCTACCTTTAATTATTAATAACTTATTTTAAAATTATATACAAATTTTCAGCATGGTAAAAAATTCGAAACAGCAGAAGTGTCCATTTACCCTTAGAGAGTACACCTCTTCCCAAAAACACGCGGAGTATAGGGAGTCCCTCGGACCCCACATGGAAAAACGATTTCGCATGAATTGCAATATATACCGAAATTCCTGCGGTATATATCGTAATTATCCTATTATAATAGCGTAAAATCATCTTATCGTACATTTGAAGTTTTTACATTATATACTAGTACCCAGGCGGAAAAGTCTGAATTATGCCGGATGTTACGAAAGGCGTAGTGCCGCGTCAGTTGTAAATGAGGAGCAATGCCAGTACTGATCAACTGTACTGTCCCAAGGGTTGGCGCGGTACTGGTTCAGTACTGTCTCAGTACCGAATCCAAGTGCTGGCTGGAACTCGATTTAGGAGTTTTGCCGAGAGTTAGTGCGGTACTGGCTCAGTACTGCCCCAATACTGAGTCCAATTACTGGCTGGAAGTTGATTTAGGAGTTTTGCCAAGCGTTGGCACGGCACTGGTTCAGAACTGTCTCAGTACTAAGTCCGACTGTTGGTTAAAAGCCAATTCAGGAGTTTTGCCGAGCTTTGGCGCGGTACTGGTTCAGCAGTGCCCCGGTATGGAGTCCAAGTGCTTGCTGAAAGTTGTTTTAGGAGTTTTGCTGAGCATTAGTAAGGTACTGGCTCAGTACTGTCCACGTACTGAGTCCAAGTATTGGCTGGAAGTCGATTTAGGAGTTTTGCCAAGCATTGGCATGGTACCTGTTTACCATTAAAAACATTTTGACTTTTCAATGTGTGTATTTTTAACGAATTTGATTAAATTTAGGGGTTGATTTGGGGTGGGTTCCACATGTACTAAAGGGCTAAAACTTTAAGATGGGGCTTTTGCAACATAACACTGCCATATACAGTGAAAACATTTTGACTGTTCATAAATTTAATTTTTTTTTTAGTTTTTTGTAAACGTTGGGAACTTCAGACTCATGTGAGCGATTTAGTTACAGTTAAATCTATAACTATAAATATACAGAATGCAGCGAGAAGAGGTAAGTGATAAAACCACACCTAGTGTATCAAAATTAGAAAATCTTCAAAATGACCGCCTTTATACAGTTTTTTTTCGAGGGGTGGTTTTAAATATTTCTTCCGACTACTCCTACCCCACTGAAAAAACTTGTTCTATGACAACGTAAATTAAAAGTATTTTTAACTCGAAAAAACTGTATACACGGAGAAAAATGGAAGGTCTATTTCGCCATATAAAAGTGCAGACAGATCATATCCCAGGGTCGACTATAGGACAGCTCTTGAATATGGCTAAAGCGGCTATCTCTAGAAGATAAACACAAGAGGTCCAAATCGACAATCTCAGAAAGACGATCGATTGTCTCAGACCATCGTCTCGGTCATCTCAAGCTGGCTGACCCGATCATTGTGAAGAGTCGGTTTGGAAGTCTCAGATGGTCGATCTGATTTCCTTAGACATTCGACTCCATCAACTGGATGTAGGAGCACGAGTGCATTGACCCTGCCCCTGCCATCTGTTTTTGCATGAATCTCAGAAGTTGATGTCAGAACTGAAAAATAATGATTAATTTTAAATCAATGAATACAAGTCAAGTTTATCCTAAATCGATTAATGCTATAATTTTCAGTGATTACTGATCTAATTATAATCTATTTTAAACTTACATTAACCTCAAAAATATTATAATTAAATGTCTTGAATCTCACATTACTCATAGAAAATATTAACGTTACAATTACTTATTTAAAACATGCACTTACAGAATAAGATATTTTCAATGAATCCTCAATAAATATGCTTCACTTTACATTGAAATCGTTGGTAAAAACCTTCTTTTTTTTTAACAGATATCACCACGCGGCCTACGAGTCCGTTATGCTAATTGGAGTCAATTAAAAATACCCTTTAAATTTTCACGTGCATGACTGACGCGCAAAAATCAAGCAATTGACAATAGGCAATGGGTTATTTGCTCCTTCTTGGATGGTCGAAATGAGTGAAAACAATATGTGCGTATTGAACATTTCGAAAAGGATACCTTAGTTATCCCTGATTGTGTGTGCGATGCTCATATAAAAATCAGACTGGCGATAAAATAAGAGTCTTTTTCATCATGTCAAAAAAATTTGAAAGGACCGTTCGACCATGTAGACAGACTTGCTGGCTTTCTTAATTTTGACCATATAAATTTGACCATCCATTTTTCTCCGTGTAAAGGCGGTCATTTTGAGGATTTTCTGATTTTGATACACTAGGGGTGGTTTTAAATATTTTTTCCGGCGTTTTTCGGAACATCAGATACATGATCCTACCTTGACTTCTGCATAATTTGCAACTTAGTTTCCTACGAAGTTTACGACTTCGGGATTTTGAATGTGGACATAACTGCAAAAAGGAAGGTCCGTTAAGCTGGCAGGAGCACATTGCAAAAATGGACTGAAAACCTGCAGGGAATTTAGGGCTCATTTAGGGCTAATTTAATTCCGCATTGCCAAATTTAATGCTCTTTATTTAAACAAAAAAAAACCGGTGGTCCTGCTAGCTTAACGTTAAGATAGCAGAACCACACATAGTAAACAACTAATTTTTCAAAATTTTTTTGCTCTATAATTTAGGGCTCACTTAATGCCTTATCGTTAAATTTAATGCTCCGCAATTTTTCGAAAAAACCTGTGGTCATGCTAGCTTAACCTTAACCTAGTAGGAGCACACAGAGAAAAAAACATTTAAGGCTCTGGCAATATGATAATGAATAATTTAAACAAATTGTTTTAATAATTTTTGTTTAAACAATTCTAGTAAAAGTTAATTCAACAAATTTCTTCTTCTACCCTATGTTAAGGCTCACTTAGGGTTCTATGAATATGATATTTGGATTAAACAAAAAAATGTTTAAACAAATTTACCATAAAAAATGATTTTCTTTTCGTTTCCCTTGCATAATTTCAGGCTCATTTAAGGCTCCTGAAATATTATCAACTGAAAGTCTTACGATATTTCCTTTGCCCTTTTTTTTGTTATAAAGGGTGATTTTGTTAATTTGAAACTTTCAAATATCTCGAAAAATAGACACTCTATGAAAAAATGTTATGAATCAAAATTTTATCACACTGAGGAGTAAATACACTGATATTAAAATCGGTTCCCCCACACTGCCCCCTGGGGGTGAGTGTGGGGCAAGTTCGAAATCTTAAATGATATTTGAAAATTTTAAGTTAAAAAAATCACCTTGTATATGGTGTTGTGCTACCTTAACGTAATAAAAAATACGTCAAGAAAACCATAAAACCCGTTTTTACTCCTCGCATAATTTAGGGTTCATTGAGGACTAATTTGGGCCAGTACTATTAAATTTTGGGCTCTTTTATTTAAAAAAAAATAGTGTTTGCAATAGCTTAACAATAAGTTAGTTCAAGGTTGCTGTAAAACGTAATAAAAATGATTTTACAGAAAATTCACCTAATAAAATAATTTAGAGCTCATTTAGGGCTCTGGGAATATGATAATTACACATTAAAAAAAAATGTTTAAACAATTTTTTATCTACTTTTACAAAAAATACTAGAACTCAACATTTGGGAATATCGGCCCAAATTAGTCGTAAAGGAGCCCTAAATTATGCAAGGAGTAAAAATTTGTATTATTGTTTTCGTCACGTATTTTTTATAACGTTAAGGTGGCAAAACACCATATATAACCAAAAAAAGGGCTACGGAAATATCGCAAGATCTTCGGTCGATGGTATTTCAGGAGCCTTTAATGAACCTGAAATTATGCAAAAGAAACGAAAATAAAATAATTTTTTTTGGTAAATTTGTTTAAACAATAATTGTCTGAACAATTGTTTGTTAGATTCAAATATTATATTCATGGAGTCCTAAGTGAGCCTTAATACAGGACAGAAAAAGAAATTTGTTGAATTTATTTTTAATATAATTGTTTATACAAAAATTGTTTAATCATTTTTTTAAAATTTTTCATCCTCATACTGCCAGAGCCCTAAATGAGTCCTTAAATATTGTGGAAAGAAATAATGCCTAAGTCGTTTTTTAGTCTGTGTGCTCCTGCTAGGTTAACGTTAAGCTAGCATGACAACAGGTTTTTTCGAAAAATTGCGGAGCATTAAATTTGGCAATGGGGCATTAAATTAGCCCTAAATGAGCCATAAATTCACTACAGGTTTTCAGTCCATTTTTGCAATGTGGTCCTGCCAGCTTAACGGACCCAAAAAAAGACGACTTGCAGTTGCACTTATTGAAACGACGAATATAAAGGGAAAAGATCGGAAAAACCCTGTAGAAATACTTGGAAAATGGAACAATGGGAAGGGTAAAAATTCGACTATTTTGTTTACGATTCAACTATTTTCTTGAAAATTTGAATAATCTATTTTTTACTTAAGATTGATAGATTAAAATTTTCCATTGCGTGGTTGAAAGTTTAACTACTTTATTGAAAAATTACTTTATTGGATTGAGAACTATTTTGTTACGAATTATTTTTTTTCTGAAATTTACTTTTTCTTAAATTAAATTCAACTATTATATTTTTGGTTATAAGTTAATTGTTTTCATTTAAAAGTCCAACTGTTTGGTTAATAATTCATTTATTTTGTTGTAATTTCGTATTTTTTGGTAATACATCATTCTTCTTAGATGAAAATTCAACTACTTGGTCGAAAATTGAACAATTTTGCTGAAAATTCAATTTAATGGTTGTAGAACCATTTCTTTCGTTGAATATTTAACTGTTAATTTTTGTAAATTCGTTAACTTTTTGGTTCAAAGTAAATGTTTTAAACTGCAAATTTAACTTGCGTTCCTGGTTTAAGATCGATAGATTTTAGTTAAAAATGAAACTATTAAGTTGAAAAGGAATTTAACGATTTGCATCGTACTGGTTTGCAACTGGCCCAGAACTGACTATTACCACTGGTGTCATACATGCACAGAAGTTTTGCGAACGGTTGGCGTGATACTGGATCTACTTCTGGCGCAGTACTGATACGTATAACTGGTCAAATACTGACACAAGCGTTGAAACAACGGTTGGCATCATACTGGTGTACTGTTGGCTTAAGATTAATATGACATACTGGTTAAATACCGGCATCGGTGTTTCGCCAGTCATTGGCGTAGTTTTGGCAACATAATAACTTCAAGTGCTGATTGACAACCGAGATAAGAGTACAGCCAATGGTTAGCGTGATACTGTGTCTACTACTGGCGCAAGAGTTCAGCCAACGGTTGGCATTATACTGGTGTACTACTGGCATAGGAATGGTATACATATCTGGTGAAATACTGGTACGGGCGTTTCGCCAGTGATTGACCTATTTCTTGTAATTATCACTAATTGTATTTTAAATTAGAATTCAAACAATGTTTTCTTAACGAAAATTTATATTTTTAATGTGAATTTTCAAAACAGAACTGTTACTTATGTTCCCAGGTGGAAATGTCGGTAGTGTGCTGGAGTGCACCACCGGCGCAGTATTGACCCAGTACTGCCCACCAGTACAGGCAGCCGGTGGTTCGCCCAGTATGGCAGAACGTTGGCTGCACGACCGGGGCGAAGACAAATTGTAGTCGATTTAAATCATTTATTTTAAAATTATTATATTTATACTTCTGTGAACAGTTAGTTTATTTTGTATCTATTTCATGTCGTATGATGATAAAAAGATTAACGAGAAAAAAGAGTTGAAAAATTGTTGTTTTAACTTTTCTGAACTGTAGCTTATGAGGATGGCTTTTTCAGAGTTTCAACTTGTCAGATTCGCGCAGTGGTTAACACTCCCGACTGCTAGGCGATAGATTTAGGTATACAGATGTAGGTTCGAAACCCCGTAGCTTTAGAAATATTATTTGTAATTTAATGTGTAAAAGTGTAATATATGTATTCATTCTAAGCAGTGCCATTAACATATATTGCCAATCTACTCGTAGTCAATTATTATTTATTTTTTAAATACCTTTTTTGTTATATCTTTAGATTATAGAAATAGTGGGTGTTAAAATTAAACAAATAGTTTGAAAATTATATTTTTATAATTATAAATAATATTCGGACGATATGCAGTCATATGATGATAAATGGATGGTTTTTAAAATAATTAAATAATTTTTTATAATTTTTAAAATCAACTCCGGCATTTTTGTACGCCAGCTGTTTGCCAGTACCGTGCCAGTACTGACAGGCCAGTACCGCCAAGAATTACAAGTCAGTAGTGGAATAAAACTGGCCTGGGATACCTTCGTTATCACTTGGAGCCTGATCAGAACATGCCCAGTACTAATCTGCAGTAGTGGCCCAGCAGTGAACTTTAGTGCAGGCCCAGTACTACAGGTTAGTATCTCGCCGATTTTGCAGTATTGGTTGATCCAGTACTAAGCCAGTACTAACAGAGGGTACCGCACCACTACCAAATGTAAGTACCAGCCCAATACTGGCTAAATACTGCAAGTCAGTACAGAACATTGTTATCATCAGGGATTTTAGCGATATAAAGCCAGTGTTTTAATAGTACCGCGCCAGTACCGAACTCCGACCGGCGGTACTGGCGTGGTACTGTGCCGGTGGTAAATTTCCTTCTGAGATGTGAAAAAGGTTCGAACGTCCCAGATATACAGGGAAAAATTCACTGCGTCAAATGGGGTTTGGTACCTGCTCCTGCGGGATTATTTCACCATGCGAAAGGAGAAAAGTACCATATCGAATATGCAAAGCAACAAGCTTATAAAAGGAAAATTATACTATGTAAGATAATACTTGTTACCTGCGTTTACGGGAATTACTTCCCATGTAAATGATTTTTTCTGCCATTTTTTCTCGGTTTCTACCGCTATTGTTTCAGAGACTTTACACCCAACGCGAATAATAAAGGGTTTTTTAATAGGCACGCTACAAATGTAGACCGATAGTGACAGCAAGCGACGCAATTTTTTCCCCCGCTCTTTTGACATTTCTCTTCAGTAAGGTTTGCCATTTCATCATGGAAAGATATACGATCCAACAACGAGTCGAAATTATAAAAATTTACTATCGAAATTCGGAGTCAGTGGCCTCAACTTTAAGAGCGCTACGTCCAATTTATGGTCGTCATAATCGTCCTGCCAGATCAACAATTGAGCGTCTAGTGGAAAAATTTGAATCCACAGGTACAGTGCAAAATGTTCCCGTGTCAGTGTGACAAAGAAGTGCCCGTAATGTTTGTTGAGAATATTGCTGCCGCTAGCGCATCAATTCAGGAAGACCCAAATCAGTCTCTCACACGTCGTTCTCAAGCGTTGGGCTTATCTGTGACGTCGTTGTGGCGTATTATGCGAAAAGATCTTGGCCTACATCCTTACAAGATCAAATTGCCGCAAGAACTGAAGCCGCTTGACCACCAGAAGCGACGTATGTTCGTGAATTGGGCTGAGCAACAACTTGAAAATGATCCGGATTTTCATCGAAAAATCATCTTCAGCGACGAGGCTCATTTCTGGCTGAATGGCTTCGTCAATAAGCAAAATATGCGTTATTGGTCAGGCAGCAATCCACACGAACTATTTTTGGCCCGAATTGGATTTCGGGTTTCACTCGTTTAAAAAACTACGAATTGTTTGCCGACGTTTCATGAACATTGCAGTTCACACCTTCATGGCTGACCTGAAACTGAGGTATCAGGTCATGATATTCTTAGGTATACTTTCTACGATGCATGTGATTGGCCAGAGCGCCTAGCCCTGGGGACTGGTCGAACTTGATTGGCCAATCAAGTCTTTTTTAAAAAATCCGGGAGAACGGAAAGCCAAATCGGATTGGTATTATATCCGTTGTCCCTATTGATGTTATTAGGGTGTTTTAAGATTTCGATTGCTTCTCTATGTTTTCTTAGAAATTTGTTGTGTGTTTTTGCCATGACTGTTGTTTCATCAAATCAAATGTTATGTCCTGTTTCGATATGATGTTCAGCTAGTGCTGATTGCGTGAAATGTTTTAGCCTGACTTTACTTTCATGTTCCTTCATACGTTGGCTCACTGCTCTCCCGGTTTCTCCAATATAGACTTTGCCACAAGAACAAGGGATTTTATGTACTCCTAGATCACTGAAGGGTGCCTTTTTATCTTTAGGGTTATTTAGTAGTTGTCCTATTTTCGCAGTTGGTTTAAATATGGTTTGGATGTTGTGTTTGTTGAGAATTCTTCCTATTTGTTCTGTGACACCTTGGATGTAGTGTAGAGTGGTGGTCATTTTTCTCTCTCTTTCTTTCGTAGGTTGTGTTGACTTGCTTTTTTTAAGTATGTTTTCTTATTGCTTTATCAATTTGTTTGTTTGTGTAATCGTTCTGTATTAGGATTTGTTTAACGTTTTGTAATTCGTTTTGTAAGTTATCTTTGCCTGTTATGGAGACAGCTCTGTATACAAGGGAGTTGATGACCGATTGTTTTTGAGATATTTGATGGTACGAGGAGACATGTAAGTATCTGTTTGTATGCGTGGGTTTTCTGTAAACTTCATGTCCTAATGTGTTATCAGATTTTTTGTAAACTAATACGTCCAAGAAAGGCAATTTTCCGTTTTGTTCTATTTCCATGGTGAACTGGATATTAGGATGTAATTGATTGATAAAATCGAAAAATTTATTTAATTCATCTCGTCCATGTCGCCAGATGACAAATATGTCATCAACGTAATGGAACCAGAATTCTGGTTTAAGTTTGGCTTGGTTAAAGATTTTAGTTTCTAGATGTCCCATAAAGACATTGGCTATTACAGGTGAGATTGGGGATCCCATTGCTGCCTTGATTGGCCAATCAAGTTCGACCAGTCCCCACGGTAAGGCGCTTTGGCCAATCACAGGCATCGTAGAAAGTATACCTAAGAACATCATGACCTGATACCTCAGTTTCAGGTCAGCCCTGAAGATGTGAACTGCAATGTTCACGAAACTTCGGCAAACAATTCGTAGTTTTTTACACGAGTGAAACCTGAAAAATCTCTTTTTATCAAAATGAATCATCGTGAAAGCATAGAATCTATTATTGAACATCTTAGTTACTTTTTAAAAACCTGGGACAATTTCGGTTCTACCAATTTCATTGTAATGAGGTCTCTTGTTTAAGAAAGAAAATTATTTTGCTCAAGTAGGAAAGTCCTTTTATGAATTTTTATTCAAAAAATCCCAATCTAAAATCTTCAAACGCGTTAAAATTACAAAACATTTCATTCAAAAATAGATTTTTTTAACATGAGTTTGTCAAAAGGAATTTTTATTTTACCGAAAGAATTATTTTTTCTTCCAAGATATCACGAAATAGACAATGTGCAAGATCAAAATTTGTTACAGAAAATGTTGTTGACATCATTCTATAAACTGTGTTAATTTAGTGTCAATATTAATTGTTTACATAAAATTTTAACCCTAAATTCGGTCTTTTAGTAGGCAAATTACCTTCGGTACGAAATACCAGATCTGCGCCAGTAGAGCCTTTCGCTGCAGGTACAGTACTGTTTGCAGTATGGTTTTAGTACCCACAAACAGCTGCGTCAGAACAGATTTTCAGTACAGGCTTAAAACCATTTTCAGTACAGCCCCAATGCCGACAGCCAACTGTCAGCTGAGTGACACTTTGTACTACTACCAGTACCGCGCCAGTGCAGACTTTAAGTACAGGCATATTACCGTTTTCAGTGCAACCCCAGTACCGACAGAGGACTCCCAGGCAGGTGACATTTGGTACTTATACCAGTACCGCGCCAGAACAGACTTACGGCATAGGCATATTACCATTACTAGTGATGCTCCAGTACTGACAGACAACTCCCAGCCAAGTGACATTTTGTACTCATGCCAGTACCGTGCCAGTACATACTTACAGCACAGGCATAATACCATTCCCAGTACTGCGCCAGTACAGTATTTTGGTACAGGCATAATACCATTTCCAGTGCCGCGCCAGTACATACTTTCGGTACAGGCATAATACCATTTCTTGTACCGCGCCAGTACAGACTTTCATTACAGGCATAATACCATTTCTAGTACCGCCCCAGTACTGGCAGACAACTTCCAGTCGAGTGACATTCCTTACTAATGCCAGTACCCATCCGTTTGCCAGCTGGTAATATGCCAGTACCGCTATCCGCCCGGAGGTACTGGTGCGGTACCCAGCCAGTTGTAAATTTCCACCTGGGATAGTGGCCAAGCGATATTAGTGAATGACAATATCGTACAAAGCTCCGGAACCTGCTTGTACGTTGTCATATTTCCCTTTATTGCAATATAGAGGTTTTGCGTTATCATTGGACATCCCGTACTCTCTAAGGGTTAAGTAAAATCTTATGTTGATTCTCCTTCTCAAACGTAACGAATATTAAAAGTATATAATTGTCAAAAAACGCTTTCAAAAATATGTTTCTATGCTCCTTGGGGAGTATACGTGTAAATGTATTACTCGTGTCAATTAGAATGACCCTAGCGGCGCAGTCCGTTCGTCCGTTGTTGCCAAATCATTTTTGCAATTAAAAAACCGGATGAACGGGTTCCAAGCCTCGGACATTCCACAAATTCTGCGCAGTGAAATCGAGCAAATCAACTCGAGTCAGTGGATAAATAGCATCCCAACATCTTCTAAACTCTTCGGTCTTCATCGACTACCGTAGAACAGACATGTACGCGAAACTTGTTCTGAACAATTTAGTGACTTCTTTACTTATTTACCAAACATTTTCGGCATGCGATTATCACGCGGAAGTTGAAGCATGTGTAATGTATATATACTTCTATTTTGAGCAAGAGTTTCAGCGTTACATGCGAGTAATTGGAACCATTTTGCATGTCTTTGGTTTCTATGTATAATTTTCTATGTTTACTAAGTGGACCGAGATCATTCATTGAAAGTAAAATCTTATAATAATTATGGATTCATAATTACGTTCTATCTCTTTTCCTATAATGGGTTTTAACTCTTACAAAATGATGAGGTCCGGTGTCGACGGACGAAACATGTTTCAATAACACCACAATAAACATAACCAATTATAAATAATAACCAACATAATCAATTTATAAATAAAAAATGACTTTAATTCTTGAAGCATGCGAGCTCAAGCAACCTTTTCATTATAATACAATAAGCATTTTATTTTCAGTCACTTTATAGCTGAGACGCGCAAAGGCGAAAAAGCCTTGTATCATGCTACTGCTCTTTTCACCCTATATATATAATATCAAGATGATCGTCCGCATCGTGAATCTATATACATACATACATACTCGCCATTGTATATGCAAGTGTACTTGTCAACTAGTATAATGTATGTAAAGTCATTACACTTCTTTTAAATGACTTACGATAAAAAGCTGTTTGATGATCCCAATGATTGACTCCAATTTCAATATCAAAACGATACACATTTTCAATATAAGAATGTATAAATTACCTGCAACAAAAAACGACACGTAACCAATTAATTTTACATGCGCAAATCAAACAAAAGAGAAGTATTAAGTATTAATAATTCTTATACAATATTAAAACTTTAAAATTAAAACTTTATTAGATTATATACAGGAACACAAAAACAAAAGTCTGAGCAAACAAAAAAGCGACCTTCATAGAATTTTAGTAGGTCTAGCATATTCAAAAACTGCAATAATTAAAATTTTCTGCTCATCACTTTTTTTTTATTCGGGTTTGAATTTTCCGTTATGTCGAATTATCCCAAGAAGGCAATCGAAAGAAGTTTTTTTTTCGATTTAAAAAGGATTTTTTAAATTGCCCCTATAATAAAAAATTCCCCAGGTTTTGGTCGCAAATAACCTTTTTTGCAAAAGTTATTAACAATGGAAAGTTAAGGTTACAATATGAGCAACGTTTTTCTCGTAAACGACTAAACGGAGTTTGATGATTCTTACCTACGTTTAAATATTTGTTTAACAACGCAAATTCCAGAAACCTTTCTACTGAATATAAAAACATTTAATTTGCTAAAAAATATCGATTATTTATAATCAAACTGAACTGAAATCTTTCTGCCTAGCATACAAAATTTAATTTGTTTAAAAAATATCAATTGTGTGTAAACAAATTAAACTTTACTTCAAAGCATAGGATACTATTCTTTTAAGTGCGAAAGTGGTTTGAAAAGTTTGCGGCCTAACAGAGACATCACACGAAGAAAGACAAAGAGTTCAGTGAAACTTCAATATTTTGCCAATCGCTGAGAGTGAAATAAATAGAAAGAGCAAACTATGATGTCAATCTAGCAAGTAGTTTGTTTCTGAGAGCCTTTGAAAGTGAGTGTTTGTCAGCATTTTCCAAGAATGGAAAAATTGGAATATCGCGCCGTGATAAATTCCTTTAATTGAAAGGTAAACCTCCAACGAAAAATCAGAACTAGAAAGGTAAACCTTCTCTGAAAATTAAAGCAGAACTAGATTCAGTCTATGGAGATGCTGCTTCATCATTTACAACCGTGAAAACCTGGACTCAGCTGAGTTTAAACGTGGTCGAACGAGCCTTTTCGTCGAGGAACGCTCTTGACGACTAAAATCCGCATCAATGGATGAGATGATAGACTTTATTCATTAAATCGTGACAAACGGTTGCCCATTAACTGTTGATCAAAAGCGAGAGCGCCAGTTTTGATGGCGCACAAAAAAAGTCAAAGTCCACGGAGGCGACCTTTGGGGTTCTATGTTTTTTGGGTCGCTGATTCCAAATCGTTTGTCGGTTTTTTCAGATCAGATCGCTTTCAAGATCGCTTTCCGGTGTCGGTTGACCTTCATTAGTTCAAGATCAAGGTCATTTGAAGGTGAAGCCAACAAAATACCCTCAAAAAAATTGGTACAAATTTATATATAAGTTTTAAGAGTCGTTACATCTAAATCCTAGGTAATTTTGACCATATCTAGTATTTTCAAGGTCATTGAAATATGAAAATAACCCATATATCGAGTTTGATAGACCTTCATCAATTCACGTACAAGCTCATAATAAGATCAAAAAATTAACAATCCCTCCTAAACAATTACGATAGACATATTTTTTTGTATCAACTTGTGTTCATGTTTTCCGCTCATACCGTACTCTATTACTATCAAATGATCGAAGTAACGGTTTTTTTTCGCTTTTTGCCTGTAGTTTTACACTCTTTTTTCAGTGACCAGCAGTAATCAGCCATCATAGCGACATCCCATCTGCCTTGGTAGCGCTTTTCCATTTCCTTTGTGTCTTGATGGAAGCGCTCTCCTTGCTCTTCACTGTAATCGCCACAATTCTCTGGGAATCGATCGAGGTGATTATGCAGGAAGTGCAATTTGTATGACATCAGGCACCCCAATTTTCCAAAGTTCTTAATCATTTCGGCTACTATGACTTTATAATTTTCACTTCTTTTATATCCTAAAAAGTTTTTCACAACTTTCTTAAAACTGAGCCATGCATCCCTTTGAACTTTTGTCATTGTCGTTGGATATTTATGATCTTGTAAAAGTCTCCTTATTTCTGGACCATCAAAAATCCCTTCTTTCAACTTGGCATCAGATTTATATTGAAGCTTCTTTTCCAAGTATTTAAAACATCGACTATTTGCATCTAAGGCTTTCACAAATTGCTTCATGGCTCCTAATTTAATATGTAATGGAGGAATCAATACTCTTTTTGGATCAACCAGGGCCGATTCAATGATATTTCCTTTTTCTATTTCAAAAAAATTTCCTTTCAGCCCACTTATGATTCGTGTAATGTATTTCGCGATCTCTACTATCCCAAAGGCACAAGAAACACGGATTCTTTGTAAATCAAGACTGCTGTCCTAGCAACATACCTGAAACTTTCAAATCACCATATATAAGCCAATTATATGTTTTGTATTCAATGGCC
>NC_046663.1:127707499-127723045 GCF_010883055.1 Belonocnema kinseyi
GGCCATTGAATACAAAACATATAATTGGCTTATATATGGTGATTTGAAAGTTTCAGGTATGTTGCTAGGACAGCAGTCTTGATTTACAAAGAATCCGTGTTTGACACGGACACCCTGTCGACCCCCTGTAAGGCAGTGCACTTCCACTGGCATCGGTACCCCGCCTAGCGTATGAGCGAATCATTCTACACATTCTCTTACGGGGCAGTTGTCAACATCACACGACTAGTCGAGGCAACAGGTGAAAAAAAATCGATTACATACATCGAAACATCTACACATCCGCACATCCACACATCCATGCATCCGCAGATCTACACATGCACACACGCAAACATTCACTCATAACCGCAAATACATGTGGAAATTTATAAAAAATGTATTTTTTATCATATTAGGGCAAAAAGAACCCACTTCTTTTTCAAAGATATACCATTCTTATGGGTACAAAGCTTTCTCTTTCAAGAAATCTACAGCAGCTAATGTTGATAAAGATAAATTAATATTTACAGTTTCTATATAGACGAAAAACTGAAGATGATTCTAAATTAATTTTTTAAATCATTTTTCAACAGTACCTCATTGATTTAACCTTCAAATGACCTTGATCTTGAACTAATGAAGATCAACCGACACCGGATTCGGATTCAGCGTGCTAAAAAACATATGTCTGAATTTTTTCAGATTTTTTCAGCAATATTTTCTTCATTTGACCTTCAAATGACCTTGAAAGCGATAAAGAATATAGAACCCCAAAGGTCGCCTCCGTGGACTTTGACTTTTTTTTGTGTCCCTGTGTAATTTACGGGTTTAGTATTGGCGAGATACCGAAATGTACCGAAATGTGAGCTATGGTTAAATCCAGCTTTCAGTACTTCTGCCGTGCGTTGGATAGGTACAGGTTCAGTACTGGCAGAGTATAAACATCAATTGCCGGTTATCTACCAGCCAAATCATTATGCCGTGCGTTGGCTCGATACAGGCTTGGCACTGGCAGAGTACAAACTTCTATAATCGGTAATCTAACGGCTACAGTATTAGGTCGTGCCTTGACACGGTATATACTTAATACCAGCAGAGTACAAACTTTAACCCCTGGCTATCTACCGACCGCATTATTATTCCGTGCGTTGGCTCGACACCGGCTCAACACCGGCAAAACAGAAAAGTCAATTGCCGATTATCTACCGGCAAGATCATTATGCCGTGCGTTGGCTCAGTACAGGCTGAGTACTGGCAGAAGTGTTTCTGCGATAATTCTGATAGATAAGGACTTCTTTGAGCAGTGTTCTCTGTTGGACTTGAGACGTGAAGTTAGTGGTTAATTGAAACAATCGATTGTTCGATACGTCAATCCGCAGAATTCATAGCAGAATTTCGTTTAGACTGGAAGCTGCAGAACATGTCGTCCGACGGAGCTTTCGTTCAAAAAAAGCAGAATTATATTATGCTTCTCGTTTAATAAATGCTGAGGTAGTGCTTCCAGAAGGTCAGTAAAAAGTCCTTTGCTACACAATAAATAAACTGTGGCATAAATTCTTCGTTTCAATAATTAGATTGCGCTTCTCACCGAAGTATTATAAGTATTTCGAGATAGAGTTAAATGTATTTTCTTTTAAAAAACTTTGACAGTGAGACAATATTCAGATTACTGTTCATCCATCAGGGGCTAATATTAATTAAATACATTGGTTCAACCTCAGTCCATTTAGATTAAAATATAAAATTAATATTCAAAAATATTTCTGATAATATTAGATATTTCCAGATGTTTCAAATCAAAATTTCAGCAAAAAAGTTTACCCTAACCAAATACACGAGCAATACAATTTTATTCCGGTTTTGGTTTCGACATTGGCTTTGATGCAAATTTACCGAAACGCAAACATTGGCGCCATATCGTTTCAAACAAAAATATGAATTAGGAACTTAATCTATATATACATTGATTCTCACTTCAAATTCTCACGTATGTTCTTTCTCCCCCCCCCCCCCACCATCTCTCTCTCTCTCTAATATTTATGTATATATACGTGCATAAAAATCTTACTCTGTGTGTCTACGTACGTTTAATGCTATATCAACACCCATACTGTTCTGATACTAGTTCGTAAGACCTTAAATATGTTTATACGCAAACTTCAAAAGTGAAATACTGAAAAAAAATGTAACCAGTCTAAACCTAAATTATGAATTCTCAAAGTAACAAGTGAATTTTATACAAGGTTGTTTAACTTTTAACCTAGAGATTTAATTTTTAACAAAAAGGATGAATTTGCAACAAAAAATACAATACAGATGATCTTCATATAAGAAATTATTTCCATTGAGATTGAAAAATGGTTGAATTCATGCAAAGAGAAATATTTTCAATAAAATAGTGGAATCCTTAACCAAAAAAAATATTTTTAACTAATAAGATTGTGAACAAAAAATGGTTAAATTTCTCTGAAGAGACGTATTTTTAATACAACAGTTGAAAATTTAAACAAATTAGAAGAGAAAAATAATTTTGGATACAAAATAAAACTGTCGAATATCTATTTGTTTTGGAAGTTTCTTCAGTTATTTCCTTCAAGAATATGTAAATATAATTTTCTTAAATTTCTCAACAACAAAAATACCTAAAAATCAGTCCAAGATTACTAAAAAAATATGAATGATTTCTATAGTTATTCCAATTTTTCTAAAACATTGATATTTAGCGGTTTTTTAGAATATCAATTCAAAAATTGAGATTTTTCCTTAAAACTGCGGGCTTTTCAGATTTCGAATTTTTTCCCCTTCCGCAGTATTACGAGGGAAAAAGTCCATGTTAATAATATAAAATTTAAGGCACATTAGCTATAGCTTGAAAACCGCAAGCGTGTAGATAATTTTCATCAGTAGTGTATATACTTTTTATATTTATAAAATATTTTAGATGAGATCAAGGTGATGCTACAAGCCTTGGATTCAAAATTGGAGGGATTTGAGAGCAGCATTCAGTACGTTTTCTACAAGAAGGTTGAAGAAATTAAGGAAGAAGTGCAAGCTGTTCATCGCCCTAATCTAACAGAGGCGTCACACAGATGCTCAATATTGCCACCGTTTCCACATACTTTATCGCTTACTTTAAAAACTACTTACTTGAAAAAATGTATGTATCTAAGGGTAAACATGTTTTAAATATTGTTTTTAAATTCTTTTTTCAGATTATTTTATATCAGATTGGATAATTAAAATTTTCAAAGCCAATTCTGCAATGATTATCCATTTTGTTCTTCTATTACATACCGACATCGGTGTTTCGCCAGTGGTTGGCGTAGTTCTGGCCACATAATAACTTCAAGTGCTTATTGACAATCGAGATAAGAGTACAGTCAATGGTTGGCGTGATACAGGGTCTACTACTGGCGCAAGAGTTCAGCCAACGGTCGGCATTATATTGGTGTACTATTGGTGGAATACTGGTAAAGGCGTTTCGCCAGCGATTGACGTCGTTTTTGTAATTGTCACTAATTGTATTTAAAATTAGAATTCAGACAATGTTTTTTTTAAAACTGAAAATTGTATTTTTAATGTGCATTTTAAAAACAGAACAGTTACTCATGTTCCCAAGTGGAAATGTCGGTATTGGGCCGGAGTTCAAATTGTTGCGCGACGTGGTAAGATTTCTAAGTTCCGTCGATATAAATTTTAGACGCTTATTAAATTTTATTATCAGAACTTTAAAAATGGTCTAAAACGTGAAAAAATAAAATATTACACGAAGAAAAGATGTAGTCGATTTAAATAATTTATTCACAAATTATTTAATTTATATTTCCGTGAACAGTTAGTTTATTTTATATCTATTTGATGTCGTATGATGATAAAAAGATTAACGAGAAAAAAGAGTTGAAAAATTGTTGTTTTAACTTTTCTGAACTGTAGCTAATGAGGATGGCTTTTTCAGAGTTTCAACTTGTCGGATTCGCGCAGTGGTTAACACACCCGCGACTGCTGGGCGATAAATTTACGTCTATCGATGTAGGATGGAAACCCCGTAGCGTTAAAAATATTATTTGTAATTTAATGTGTAAAAGTGTAATATATGTATTCATTCTAAGCAGTGCCATTAACATGTATTGCCAATCTACTCGCAGTCAATTATTATTTATTTTTTAAATAACTTTTTTGTTATATCTTTAGATTATAGAAATAGTGGGTGTTAAAATTAAACAAATAGTTTGAAAATTATATTTTTGTAATTATAAATAATATTCGGACGATATGCAGTCGTATGATGATAAATGGATGGTCTTTAAAATAATTAAATAATTTTTTATCATTTTTAAAATTAACTTCAGCATATTCGTACGCCAGTGGTTCGCCAGTACTGTTCCAGTACTGGCAAACCAGTACCACCAAGAATTGCAAGTGAGTACTGGCATAGTACCGGCCCAGCACAACCAGCCAGTACTGGAACTCCGACAGGCGGTACTAGGCCAGTACTGGACTGGTCGTGTATTTCTACCTGGGATACCTTCATTATCACTTGGAGCCTGACCAGTACCGCGCCAGTACCGAGCTCCGACCGGCGGTACTGGCGTGCTACTGTGCCGGTGGTAAATTTCCCCCTGGGTAATGTTGAGTGTGCAAAACCATGCGAAGATACATTTCGATCCAATGAACCAATTCCTTGTTGAAAATGGTCAAACTTTTGAAAAAATTAAGGGTCACGTTTTTTATGCTTGAAAATGTCCTAGTCATGGCTAAAATGAAAAAAATCAACTTTTTCCCTATTTTTTCACAAATACGGGACCCTTTAATTCTTTCAAAAGTTTGACCGTTTGCAACAAGGAAACGGTTCATTAGATGAAATGTAACTTCGCATGGTTTTTAGGGGGTTATTCAACTGTAAAAGGCACACTCTACATTAGTCATTTCATGGGGATTTGAAATTAGCTGTTCCCGTTCTGAAAGGACATCAACTTAAAGAGCTGCCCTACAGTTTTTTATGCGACCATTGGTTGCTGAGATATCGTCGATCAAAGACAAAAGGGTCCTTTTTTATTTAAAGTTCGATATCTCAGTGAAAAATGGTCGTACCGAGGTTTACAAAAAATCAAATTGAATCTTCAATCTGTATTCTATATATGAATCGGTTTAGATTTTTAGAATCATAATTATGAATTTGGAACTTAAAATCCCTTTTTCAGTCGTGCCTTGGATTTTAAAAATCAATGGACGGGTCGATCGAATCAAAAAATTCGAAAAGACGATAGCACGTGTTGAATTTCGGATTTTCGACATTCCAGCAACGAGCCGGTCGAATTGAAAAATTCGATCCGAACGTGCCACGGATCAGATTCGATTTTTCGACATTCAAAGTGCGTCGGGTGTCGGTTCGAAATCGGATTAAATTTTTCTGCACACGTCTAAAACGCATGTATATGTATTTGAGAATCTTTGAAATACTGTAAAACTGGTGAATAAAAAAATGTTGTTATGATAATCTTATAGGGCATTCAAAAATCAACATTTTTCTTTTGTTCAACTTTTTGAATACTATGAATATCCATACAGAGAATTTTTGAATTTTGAGAAAAAGTGGTCTCCTAAATATTCAAAATGCGCTCAATTTTTTAATTTGTATTCAAAATGGCGGACTAACGAACTTGACCTTTAGTTTAGGACACTAAAAGAGAGCACTTTTAACAAAAACGGGGGGGGGGGGGCAAATTTCACACAAATCAAATACCTTCTCGGATGAGAAGGTAAAGTGCTTAAAATGATACCGAAATCAATATCATTTCGATATGCAACAAAACTGATAACGAATTCAAGAGCATTTTGATGGGTCGCAGTGAATGACCAACATTTGAGATCATATTGATCTTTGTTGGGATTATATATGAAGTGAAACCAAGATGTCTGACGTTCTTAGAGTACTTTAGCTCATAGGCCGACAATATTTCGCGCAGATGTCATAACGACATAACCTAAAAATTGTATCTAATCACACGCAAGTGACAACTGCCCTTAATAGTTGATATTTTCTAATATCAGATTTCCTTGATTTTTCAACTTGACAAGTACACTGAACGATCAGAAACCTTAAAAAACTTTAATATGAGCTAAAGTACAGGTCCTTTAAGCTGGCCTGACCGCATTGCAAAAATGAACTGAAAACCTATAGGGAATTTAAGGCTCATTTAGGGCTAATTTAATGCCCTATTTCCAAGTTTAATGCTCTCCATTTAAACAAAAGAAGTGGTGGTCATGCTGGCTTAACATTAAGGTAGCAGAACCACACATAGCAAAAAACTAATTTTTCAAAATTCCTTTGCTCTATAATTTAGGGCTCATTTAGGGCTCACTTAATGCCCTGTTATCCAATTTAATGCTTCGCAATTTTTAGAAAAAACCTGTGGTCATGCCAGCTTAACGTTAAACTAGCAGGACCACACAGAGAAAAAAATGACTTAGGCATTATTTCTTTCCACAATAATTTAGGGCTCAAGGAATATGATAATTAAACATTTTTTAAAAATGTTTAAACAATTTTTTATCTATTTTACAAAAAATACTAGAACCTAGAATTTGGCAATACCTGCTCAAATTAGTCCTAATGGAGCCCTAAATTATACGAGGAGTAAAAATGGGTTTGATGATTTTCTTTACGTATTTCTTATAACGCTAAGGTGGCACAAAACCATATATAACAAAAAAAAGTTCTAAGGAAATATCGTACGACCTTGGGTCGATGATATTTCAGGAGCCTTAAATGAGTCTGAAATTATTCAAAAAAGGAAAAAATAATAATTGTTTTGTGGTACATTTGTTTAAACAATAGTTGTTCAAACAATTTTTTATTAAATGCAAATATTATATTCATGGAGCCCTAAGTGAACCTTAATATAAAGCAGAAGTGGAAACTTGTTTAATTCATTTTTACTAGAATTCTTTAAAGAAAAAATGTTTAAACTATTTTTTTAAATTTTTCATTATCATATTGCCGGAGCCCTAAATGAGCCCTAAATTATAGTGGAAAGAAATAATGCGTAAGTCACTTTTTTCTCGGTGTGGTCCTACTAGGTTATCGTTAAGGGGGTCTTCTAGTGTGACGGATGTTGTCTAATGCTATTTTGAGGAATTTTTTTTTGAAAAACAATTTAAACAAAATAATTATTATATTTCATATCTTTTTTGAATACATTTAAACAAACTTTGAAAATTTGTTGAAATCATTACACAGAATATTTTCGGAGGTACGCCGCTCAACAGAAACAGATATAAAAGAAGAGGTGCTCAACTGCTGCCATGATTCCGGCTATTCTAATTATCTGAAATCAAAAAACCATACGCCATTTTATTCGTGAGACTTAAGACTCTGCACAGAACTAAAATAAAGAAAGAATTTAAAAAAATAATTTTTTTTGTAAGCTTCAGAAAAAAATTCAATTTTACTATTTTTGTTTGGGTCTATATAAGTGCTAAAAAAAATTAGCGAAGCAATCTTAATTCTTTTATTTCAACTTGAAGTTGTATATGCGCTAAAGATGATGTATAAATTTGAGTAGAAACTATCAAATAATTTTCGATATATCATGGCAGCAGTTTACAAAAATTGTGTTTTGAGAAAAACACGTTTAAAAGTTGTTGTATATAATTCATAATAAAAATTGCCTCACTGTCAATCTGATATGCCTGGACGATAGAGTACATATATTGCGTAAGACTTTTTTCTTTTGTTTAAATAAAGATGAGCATAAAATTGCTGTGATGTTGAGAAGGACACAACGATATAAACAAAAGAAAAACGTCTTGCGTAATATATGGATGATCCCTGTGTCAATGCACGCTCCGTACACCTGATTCGGTTTGCGCGTGTAACATTTCAACCACTTCAAATCGTGAAGAATGGTCATGAGTTTGAGGAGATCGCATAGTAAGATAGTAAAAGAGAGTAAGAAAGAGAGAGTATAATTATACATGCTTGCTTAGCGTGGCAGTACTGGGGATACCGAAGAGCAGGTTAGAGCAATTTAGAATCGCCGCACAAAAGGGAGAAGCGATAACAGAGAAAAGGTATAGACAGTGCGTAAGAGAGAAACAGACTTCCATTAGAGAGAGACAGATTTTTGTTCGGTCGGTTTTTCTAATTCACTCCCATCCCAAAAGAAGTTTCATTTCAAAAGTGTAAGAAAATTTTATAAAATCGCAGTTCACTTGTAAATCCTAGGCGCTGGGGGATCAGAAAACTAATGTATGCAAGAAAGAATATGTTAGATTCAAACAAATATTTTGATCCGTATATAATAATATATATACTATTTATACTATTTCCAATACTTCTTTTTCATAAGGAAATTTATTGCTTCTAATCCGCGTAGATGCATGTCTCGACGAGAAGTAGATTATTTTTATTTCTTCGTTAAGACACCCGGTATAGCCTGAGAGTAGAGTTACTCGCCACGACTTATTCGGAGTGCTGGCATTCCTTTTAGATTATGCGGCTACGCACTGCAATACACATCATAGTAGTGTGCTCACAGCTTCATGTATAAATCCATATGTACAGAGTCGTCCTTACCCTTGCGCCGCCCGGGCGCGGAACTGCTCTGCCGTCCTTGTCCTTCCACCTTCGAGACTCAATTATTTATAAATCAAAATGAATAATTTAAATCATAGTTTTGTTATAAAACTTTTGTTGCACAAACATTTAAGTGTGTACAAATCTTGTTATAAAAAGCTTGCTCGTCTAACTTTTATTTATGTGAACTTTTCTATTAAGTAATTTGCTTCCAGCATTCTAACTAATTCATGCTCAATCGATATAACCGCTTAATTTGAAAGTCGTTTTACCGTCATTGATGATCTTTAAATAACTTTTTATCAATTTTAACTTAAAAAATGATCTTTCTGCGGTAGCAATGGACACTGGTAGAATCAACATAATTCTGAAAGTTATTACTACATTCGGAGACACCAAGTTTCCCAGGCGGAAATATTATATATAGTTTATATATAGTGTGGTGTTTTATATAGAATATTCATTTGTTTTATACATTTTTTTGTATAAAACAAATGAATATTATATATAAAACTTCACACTATATATAAACTATGTATAATTTTTTCGCCTGGGTTAAGTTCTTTTGTAAAATAAACCTTCAAATTTCTGTGCATGTCCCATCCGTAGATATCATGTCACGTAATGCTAAAAGTTCATCATTTAATTCAATAGCATCTATATCAGACGATTTCGTGGTTTGGTGTGTGTAAGAGCTAACTCGAAGTTCTTGCAATTTTTCAAAAGCTCTAGTTTGTCTAATTCTTTGAGATTTTACTGTTGCAAAGAAATCCAAAAGTGTCAATGAAATGTTGAAGAAATTAAAATCTTTCTGCCAGGGCAGTAATGGCTACATCCAATAATGTGTAGATAAAATTCAACCTTATAACGAAGCTCAGGATCTTGTATCCGGAGGAGGTTAGTTGCACGAATCTCCCTGAGGTTGGTTGTGATCCATTGGTCAGTTGCGCTGATCCATTGGTCAGTTGCGCTAAAACTCTTCAAGGAACGGATTCGAAGGATTAGAAGCTGAACGATGAAGGGGTCTCTTTTAAAGTAGACTGAGTTGTGTCAGATAAAAAAATGTATTTTTTTCATAAATCACGTCTAAAATATGTATACAAGACGTAGGTGAAAAGGATTTTTCCCGATTTGAAGTGGTTGAAAAGTTACACGCGCAAACCGAAGCAGGTATACGGAGCGTGCATCGACACAGAGATCATCCATATATTACGTAAGACGTTTTTCTTTTGTGGATATCGTTGTGTCCTTCTTAACTTCACAGAAATTTTATGCTCGTCTTTATTCAAACAAAAGAAAAACGTCTTACGTAATATGTGTACTCTATGATTCAGGCATAGCAGATTGCTGGTAAGGCTATTTTTATTATGAATTATATACAACAACTTTTAAACGTGTTTTTCTCAAAACAGGATTTTTTAAACTGCTGCCATTTAGCGCATATACAACTTAAAAGTTAAACTGAAAGAATTAAGATTGCTTCGTTAGTTTTTTTAGAACTTATATAGACCCAAAAAAAGGAGTATAATTGAATTTTTTTGTGAAGCTTACAAAACGAAATGATTTTCTTAAATTCTTTCTTCATTTTAGTTCTGTGCAGAGTCTCTAGTCTCGCGAATAAAATGGCGTATGTTTTTTTGATTTCAGATAATTAGAATAGCCGGAATCATGGCAGCAGTGGAGTACCTCTTCTTTTATATCTGTTTCTGTTGAGCGGCGTACCTCCGAAAATATTCTGTGTAAATGACTTCAAAAAATTGTTAAAGTTTGTATAAATGTATTCAAAAAAGATATGAAATATAATCATTATTTTGTCTCAACGGTTTTCAAAAATAAAATTCCCCGAAATAGCATTAGACAACGGCAGTCACACTAGAAGAACCCCTTAAATTAAGGAGCGAAATACAGACTTTTATTAGAAAGATGGAAAAATAATACAGATAGATAATAACATAAGAATATTTATTTGTGTTCTTCCCTCTACATCATTTCGCAGTAAATCCCAGAGATATTACTTATCGTAAGTTGAATAAAAACGCTGCAAACAATTGAAAACTACAATTATGCAATTATTGCAACGTTTTTATCTATCACCAGATAAATAATATCCATGAGATTTACATTTTTATACAATATATAAACACTTTTATACAGCTTATGAGAATATATCGAAAAAATTTCCTATCAGAGTGTAAGAATTTAAAGTTGCTACAAAAAAGTTGAAAAAATTTCACTATGTTGTTGCGATACTGTGGAAAACTAGCTTTGACCTTCTGGGGTGCGCGCTTTTCAGAATCCCATCAGAACGCGCGTGACTGTGTTTCGGACCACGTTTACATTCTCCCAAAATTTCGCATAAATTTACATGTTTGAGTCGTGATTTACAAGTTATTATTGAATGTAGGAGGTCTTAAGAAAACACCTTCAAGTAAACAATAATTTATTTAATGTTTCATAGAAATAAAGGAACTTTGTTCGTAATGAAGTATGCATAAATCAGTCTTCTTCATTGATTCAAATGCTACTCTGACAGCCAACAGTAATGGTACGCTGGCCGCTTTTTTCAGAAGGTGCGCGCCTGGTTTGATATTAACAACGCGTCTGATTCAATAATGTTGCAACAACTGCGACATCTGGTGCGTTTTGTATTAGACTAGAAATACCTAGACCCGTCCTCGCCGTTCGCTCACCTTTTAAGGTACTATTTGAAGTTTTCCAGAAATGAAATTTTCAGGTTTTCATTACTTTAGAATTTATTAATCCATTACTTCTACTATGACATAATTTAATTTTTCCATATTTCTACAAAGTATGCATTTTGGAGATCCATTATTTGACGCAAATCTAATGCATCCCTACAAATTCTCATATTTAATTTAAAAAATACACGGCCCTGTTTGAAATTTTACATTCAATTTACACAGTCTTGTGTTAAAAACTGAAAGAATTTCAAAAGTTGAAGTTAAGATTTTTTAATTTTGAAATAGGTATAGGCTTAGTGGAACCAACCCGTATGATTAGAGAACCTTTTTCGATCCAGGAATTAAAGTAAGGGCAATTCGCGCAACTAACCTACGCCCCTTGTGTCGATTCGTCAACGTGCTCACAGTCTGCTTTCCTAGTTTTTCTTTTCTGGAGAACTTCACTGGCAGCTGGAAAGTTCACTTCTGCTTCAACGTCTCTTGCGAGTTTCGCAGCTTCAGTCACATATTTCTGAAAACCTTTATCAGTTCGCTTTTCGATGAGAAACTTTTTAAGATCAGAAATTAAATTAATAGAAGATGGAAGATTTAAATTAGAGCTTTGTACCACTTTACTGACTATATTACTTTTTTTTTAAGATTTCGTACCAAATTACAATCGAGCAAATCAACTTGAATTCTTTGATTTTTTTAGCAAAACATAGAGCTTCGTGACTAGTTTTGACATATTTTGTTTCGTATAATTGAACCGTTGGCGACCAAAAGGGGACACGGCCGGATTCAGCCTGAGAAGTATTGTCCTGAGTGTCAATTTTAAAAATCTTTCTAATTTCTACTTTAAAGATTGATACTTGTAGAGAATTTTAAGGCACATTTTTTATTCCTCTTGCAAAAATTTAAAGGTTTTGTAGTTTTTGAGATAATTGGTAAAAAGTGGATTTTTTGAAAACGAAAAATTCCAATCTTTTTTCACTTCAACTCGCGCTAATTTAGCCAATTTTCATTATTTCTCGATTTCCCCAATACAAAGTACGTGTTTCAGTCTTCTGAAACTATCTAAGAAAGAAAAACGAGAATATTGTAATAAACAAAAAAGTTATTAATTTTTTTTTTGAGGCAATGCAAAAATCATGAATTTTAACCTTCAAGCGCCTCGTTTAGCGAACGAATTTTAAGCTACGGAAAGCTTTCAGTGAGAAAGTTGTTCATTAAGGTTCAAAGAAGTTTTCTGGAAAGTTTTAGATCAATTGGATTAATAGTTCAAAAATTATGAATGTTTTAAAATCCAAGCGGTAATCTTGACGCTGCCCAAAAACGTGCCTGGCCGGCTGCGTACTCGCTGCAGCGAACGACGTGAAGGTCAAGTCAATCTTACCAAAACAAATGCAAAACAGTAACTTCAGACATTATCATTAAAATAATTTATTTATTAAACATTTGACATATAATATTATGCATATTATTGAACAAGAATAAATTAATCAAACAATATTTTATTAGAAACTACTTTTAGTCATTTTCGCCACTCTCTTCAGTTTCTTCGGCATCTGGATTCTGAGTTTGTACTTTTAAAAAATATGATTCGAAAAATTCTTTTCCTTAGCGCTTAAATACTGAAAGAGATTTTTTACATCCTTTATTTTGGCAGCTTTTAATCCAATTCGGGGCAGAGGACTTTTCGAAAGATTTTCTAGTTTAAGCGTAGGTTTAAAGAAAAAAGTGGTTGGATTTTGCAACTCATAGTTGTCAAAAACATCCACTTTTCCATCAGGAAGAAAATGCAAAACGAACGCTTTGCTGATTTGGAAATTTTTTGGCTTTCGCATTTTGCCTTTGAAACATTTTTCAAAATCCTGCAGAAGATCTTCACACTTCTCGACCATTGTGACCAAAAAATGAAACACTGTGTAGTTTTCATTTTGTCCCGGATTTGATAAAACTACAAACAGAGTTAGCACCCTTCTTTACAATTCCCTCAAGAATAGGGAACATGTAACTCTAGTTCGTAGTATGTACATGTACGTTAAATAGAAAAAGCCATACTAAACGTAGGTAAAACTGCGCGGACACAGGTATTTTTGATAGTGGCAAATTCTGTGCAAAATCAAATTCACAGCACAGACTATTATTTTCAGAGAGTATTTGCTTTTTTAACTTCAAATAAATTTCAGCATTGTTTTTGTGATTAATTACTTCTTCGTTTACCCCTCCATTTGTCTCGTTTTTGTAGCAAGTATTGCACACGTCAGTTCTAGGTGATTTAAAACTGAAGCCAACATTTCGGTTAAAATACTTAAAATACACGGTGTGACTTATTGTCAATTTAGCCTCCGTTTTTTCTTTATAATATTTTCCGAATAATTTGTAAAGTTCTACAAGATTTAATGAAGGATTATCAAAATATTTTAGGTTGGTAGAATTTCGTTTGTAATGTGAATTGTGATGTGGAATTGATTCGCAATGCTCTTCAATCATTTTTTTTTAATTTTCTGTTAATTTAAGACACCTTTCGCGTACTCCACCTGCCAAATTTTTTAAAGGCTGCTTATTTAAAATCTTTTTTTGAACATTTTCAACTCTTTTTTTACCCAAACATAGAAAAACACAAAAAAATTTCTTACAAATCGGAACATTTTCTTCGTCAGTACGAAATAAATATATCCAATGAATTAACCATCCTAGTTTTTCACCTGCATTCGTTTGGATAGGATCCTTGCATTTTAACAATCCTCTGAGAAACACATTTTGTTCATTACAGTTCCCGAGATTCCAAAAATTTGTATGTACTTTTTCTTGTTGCATATTTGAAAACTTTTGGTAACATTTTTCTCCACAGCAGGATTCAATAGGTTTGAAAGATCTCTCTGGGATTAGAATATCTTTAGCAATACCGTCTTTTTTAATTTTAGACTTTGTAATGTATTCTTTTCCCTAAAGAAATAACAAATAATGCTATTAACTTCGTCATTAAAAATTAAAAATAATTACTTTAGACTATCTACATATTATATATAGTTCAGTAAAAGAATTATTTAAAAAATGAAGAATAAAAAAAGTCACAAAATATTAAATTTATGATTAAAATTTATTTAAAAAATGGAATGACAGTTTCCAATCGTACCTGATTTCTGGAACATTTTTTCTTATTTTTAATCCATGAATCTTCATTTCTAGTTCTTTTTCTACCTTGTTTCATTTTAATATATTTTTCTTTTTAATTAATATTCTCAAAAATATCTCAAAAATCTCAATAATCTCAAAAAAATGCTTTTCCAACTATTATAAGAAACAATCACTTCGCTGATTCTATGCTTTATTTGTAGAATTTCGTAGAAGATGACAAAAAAAGTTACTGTTGTGCATTTGTTTTGGTAAGATTGACTTGACCTTCACGTCGTTCGCTGCAGCGCGTACGTATCCGGCCAGGCACGTTTTTGGGCAGCGTCAAGATTACCGCTTGGATTTTAAAACATTTATAATTTTTAAACTATTAATCTAATCGATCTAAAACCTTCCAGAAAACTTCTTTGAACCTTAATGAACAACTTTCTCACTGAAAGCTTGCCGTAGCTTAAAATTCGTTCGCTAAACGAGGCGCTTAAATGTTAAAATTCATGATTTTTGCATTGCCTCAAAAAAAAAATTAATAACTTTTTTGTTTATTACAATATTCTCGTTTTTCTTTCTTAGATAGTTTCAGAATACTTAAACACGTACTTTGTATTGGGGAAATCGGGAAATGATGAAAATTGGCTAAATTAGCATGTACTTGAAGTTACGATCGTTTATTTGAACGAAATTAAAAAAAATTATTTTTCAATTTTTTTTTTGCCTAAATCAATTAGAACGGCAAAAAAAATATTCTGTCGGAAAGAATTGTCGAATAAAAATTTTTTTAAGGGGTTACCTACCCTTACACATCTCCCATTATTTAAACCTGCCTAATGCAAGTTTGATTGTCGATATTTGAAAATATGAAAACGTCAAAAATTCTCTTTTTTTATCTCACTAATTATAGAGGGAGTGAGAACGTTCGGCAAGACCCCTAAAAACCACCCTTAATATAACCACACCTAAAATGTTAAAGATGACCATTTTGATTGTCGATATTTGAAAATATAAAAACGTCGAGAATTATCTTTTTTTATCTCACTAATTATATAGGGAGTGAGAACGTTCGGCAAGACCCCTAAAAACCACCCTTAATATAACCACACCTAAAATGTTAAAAATGGCCATTTTGATTTTCGATATTTGAAAATATGAAAACGTCAAAAATTCTCT
>NC_046663.1:127723145-127726894 GCF_010883055.1 Belonocnema kinseyi
GCACTTTTAGGTTACAATATCTCGAAAACTGAGGGTGATGGAATTTTTCTGAGGTCGGATTCGGATTAAGCGCAGCAAAAACCTTCGGGTATACTAGGTCTGCTCTCTGGTTCCGGACCTTTGTCAAATTTTGTCGGCCTGTGTTATTTGTATACTAAATATATTTATACAAAAATAAACACGTGTGGAGCCTAATTATCAACGAAACGCGCGGTTTTCTTTTTTTTATGATTTACAGAAGTTTTCAACCATTTGCATACTTTTCTTTATAGTTTGTAGTCTTTTATCATTTATCTTTTTTGGTAAAAAATTCTTTTTTTTTGTTGAAAATTCACTTGCTTGGTTGAAAATTACTTTTTTGAAAGAAAAAATCAATTTTTTATGCCAAAAATTTAAATAAATTTTTTTGTCGAAACTGTCTAGTATTAGGGATTTTCTACAGCACCATTATTGTAAACAATTCTTGTGGCAAAATATATAAAATTTCAGATTTAAAAAAATTTTAATTTCCTTTAATTTCTGGAATGATTTCAGTGATTCCTTAAAATAATAAATATTCAATAATATTTGATAAAATATAACAATTTAAATTTTTATAAGCAAATTCAAAATTTTGATAAAACATTCAATTTTAATATTTTGCCACAAGAATTGTTTATCAAAATGGTTATGATCAACTTTTCAATTAGTTTTGTAATTAAATGCCATTCCTATACTATTTTTTTTACCGATACTATGACTATTTGCTAATTTGCTCATAAAATTGGTTTATAATAAATAAATGGAGTAATGAACAAATTATTTGTATTCCATGAGTGCAGAAATATTCATCTAAGACAATATAAAGTTTACCTGATCAGTTATTAGAATGTAGAAATTGTTATGTACAAAATTACAGTTTTTCCTACTTTAATAACAAAATTATTAATAAGAAAATAGAGGAGACAAAGGTTCGAAGCGTCAATCTCTTTAGAGTTTAATGAACTTTAATTTAAAACAAAAAATTAAAAATCGGACCAAATTTTAAGGCGCTGGATATTTTTGAAAAAAAAAGTGCATTTCCACCCTCTGTGCGCGCCTTCGATTCGACCACTATGATAGGGCGCAACACAGTTCATACACTATATTCCATTTAAATGTTTCCTGTAACATAATGCAGAAGCTGCCGGTTGAGTGCCGTCCAGCTTCGAGACCGAGTCCAGCGCTGAAAAATAAAAAAAGGTCGTCGACGGCAGTGCTCGTAACGAGTGCCCCGAACTCTTCTACGCATGCGTCGCGCTCGGTCTATGATTCGTTGCTGTTCATGCGCAATTTGAAATGCTAAAAAAATAAAATTTTTATTGATTATTATGAATAATGTCATTTTAACTTATATAAATGTTTATTGGACCGATATTAATGAATTTTTATGAAAATAAGAACAACAAAATTTTCGAATAATGAAAAATATGCAAGAAAAATAGAAGTGAGTACCAAAGGATATTTTTTATTTTCACAGTATGCACTTAATAAATTTGTATTTACGTCAAGATTCATTAATATCGGTCTAATAAACATTTATATAAGTTAAAATGACATTGTTCATAATAATCAATAAAAATGTTATTTTTTTAGCATTTCAAATTGCGCATGAACAGCAACGAATCATAGACCGAGCGCGACGCATGCGTAGAAGAGTTCGGGGCACTCGTTACTTGACCTTTAGATTAGGAAACTAAAAGAGTTTATCAAAGTCCAATCCAATCTGTCAATTCGTTCCAAAGTTATCGTGCTGACAAACTAAAAATTTACGGACACACACAGAAACACACGCACAGTAAGACAGACATATTTGTAAAAACCTGTTTTTCGGATTCAGGGGGTCTCAAAACGTGGACATTTGATAAAAAATGGGGGTGGGGGCTTCAAATTTCACACAAATCTAATGCCTTCTCTGATGATAATGTAATAAGCCACAAGCAGAGAAAAATGTAATATATCCCGCGGATAGTACACATGCATCGCGTCACTTAAGGCGGCATGAAAAAAGTTTACTGCATATTGAGAACTTTTGAGAAACTTAAGATTATTCTAGATGGTATCAGTTTCGAGGAAAAGGTTTGTTTTTATGAAATAAATGGATGATAACCAGAAATATTTTAATGAATAATTTTAATTTCTTGAAAAAAGATTTTGTCCGTGAAACTTCTTAGCAAACTAGAAAAAGTTTCTCTGCAAAAAGATTCCTTACAACTTGAAATTTTCGAATGTTTCCAAAGAAAAGCATCGGGAAATAACCTATGGTTTACGATTTATTAACATTTTACGCAAAATAAATTCAATTTTCTGTCAATTGCATTACTCCTTGAAAAATTCGATAAGGTGGTTATAGATAATATTTTTGCCAAAAAATTGAGCTATTATTTGTTAGATCGTTTTATTTTTTCAAGTCTGTTAAGAAGCAATATAGACCAAACAACTTTTAAACAAAAATGGAAATGTTTCAATTAAATAATTCTGGTTATTTTAAATATTATTTACCGAATATGCATTTAATTAATTTGTATTATTACTAATGAATTTCGACCTAATGGACATTTTTATAAGTTGTAATTTCATTATTTATAACAAAAAAGAAAAATAACTTTGTTAAGCATTTTAAAGTTTGCGCGAAACCATTTAGATGCCGATTGTGACGCATGCGCAGTTGAGTAACTAGATCTTGTTAGAATCCCTACAGAATTGGCATTTTGCCGAAGACGTGGCTTACTCGCCTTCTGCATTTTTAATCATTGATAGAATATTATAAACGAGTAGTATATATACAAATTTCACTGCACTATCAGAAAACATCACGGAGCACTAGTTCTGCGATCGCATGGAGATGGCGTTTCAGTAGGAAATCAGTCTGGCCCGGTCGGGCCGAGGTATGGGCCACAGAGTTCTACGGATCAGGGCCAGTTCGGGAAATCCGATTGGGGCCAGATCGGTATTACGTTTGAAATCGGGCGATACCGGTGAAGGTTTATGGCAAACCATCGTTCATAAGTTGCAAGAGCTCGGTTTAAACATTCAAAATGTTCGCGGCCAATATTACGATAATGGTTCGAATATGAAAGGAATATAAAGCTTTGCAGAGAAGGAATTTGAATTTAAATCCAAGGGCCTTCTTCGGTCCTTGTAATCCCCACTCACTGAATCTTGTTGTCAGCGATGCTTCCAACACCACTTTCGAAACTGTTGACTTTTTTGGTATTGTGCGTCTTTTTCTCAGCTTCACCGCAAAGATGGGAGGTTTTCAGAAAGCACGTTCCGGAATTAACCTTAAAGCCAGTTTCAGGCACTCGTTGATCAAGTAGAACTGATGCAGTAAAACCTTTGAGGTACTACACGGGCGAAATCTATGACAGCTTAATATAATTGAACCGTTGCCGACCAAAAGAGGACACGGCCGGATTCAGCCTGAGAAGTATTGTCCTGAGTGTCAATTTTAAAAATCTTTCTAATTTTAATTTTAAATAATGATACTTGTAGAGAATTTCAAGGCGCATCTTTTGATCCTTTTGCAAAATTTATAAGTTTTATAGTTTTTGAAATAATTGGTAAAAAGTGGATTTTTTGAAAACGAAAAATTCCAATCTTTTTTCACTACAACTCGCGCTAATTTAATGTACTTGAAGTTACGAACGTTCATATGAACGAAATTAAAGATTTTTTTTCCCGAATTTTTTTTTGCCTAAATCATTTAGGATGACAAAAAATTATATTCC
>NC_046663.1:127726994-127737299 GCF_010883055.1 Belonocnema kinseyi
AGGGTGATGGAATTTTTCTGAGGTCAGATTCGGATTCAGCGCAGCAAAAACCTTCGGGTATAGTAGGTCTGGTCTCTGGTTCTGAGAATTATTGGCCTGTGTAATATACAAAATAAATAGTATACAAACAATACAATAGTATACATTAGTATACAAAATAAAATAAATAGTATACAAACTTCTTTAACTAACATACGTTACTGTGCATTGCAGTTGCCCAAACATTTTAACACAGTAACGCGCCTTCGACTCGACCTCCATGGTAGGGGGAACAGAGTTCATACACTATATTCCATATAAATGTCCCCTGTAACATAATACAGAAGCCGCCGGTTGAGAGAGCGCTGAACAATAGAAAAGGGCCGCCGAGGGATCGGGCAGGCTGCGGTACCCTTAGATCATCTTAAGCCATTATTTATTTTTTAAATACCTTTTTTTTATATCTTTAGATTAGAGAAATAGAGGGTGTTAAAATTGAACAAAAAGTTTGAAAATTATATTTTTGTAATTATAAATAATACTCAAACGATATGCAGTCATATGGTGATGAATGTATGGTCTTTGAAACAATTAAATAATTTTTTATCGTTTTTAAAATTAACTCCGGCATTTTCGTACACCAGCGGTTTGCCAGTACCGCCCCAGTACTGACAGTCAGTACTGCGCCAGTAACTACAGGCCAGTACCGTCAAGCATTACAGAACTAGTCCAAGAGAAGGGAACAAACCTCTTCGTGAAGAAGATTGTTTTTTTTTTGTTTGAATAAAGTAAGAATTACACTGTTAATAATAAACACAAAATAGAGTACAAAACAGTGATATCAGTAAAGGCTTCAATTTTATGCAATAAAAAGAAAAAAGAAACTGATTTTGAGAATATTAACGAAATCGGACGTACCGAAATGATGGAAATTGATGAATATGATTTGGGCTTGCCAAAAGACAGTGCAGAGTCCTTAGCTTCGTTTATGAAAACGAGAGATTTCCTAGAACCTAGCACAAAAGTCTCAGTGTATTATTGCATAATACCAACGTCTATGCTCCTATACCTGTAGCTCACTCGACTGCAATTAATGTAAATTATGAAAACATGGTAATACTTTTGAATAAAATTGGCTACGAGCAACAGAGATGTCAGATCTCAAGAGACTTAAAAATTATAACCATATTACTCGGGCAACAGTCTGGTTGCACGAAGTACCCCTGTTGCTTATGTTTATGGGATAGTAGAGACAGAGAGCATCATTACAAGGTAAGAAATTGGCCAACTCGAAAGTCTCTTAAATCTGGGTAGCGTAATGTTATACATGAATCCCTTGTAAATCCATCAAAGGTTCTAATTCCTCCTCTTCATTTAAAGCTAGGTTTTATAAAACAGTATGTCAAAGCTCTTGATAAGAACGGTAAATGTTTCAAGTATTTGCAAAAGTTATTCCCTAAACTTTCTGATGCCAAAATTAAAGAGGGGGTGTTTGACGGTCCTCAAATTCGGAAACTGTTGAGGGATGATGGGTTTATCAAAACGATGAAGGCTAAGGAGAAATCCGCCTGGCTTAGTTTTCAAACAATTGCCAAAAACTTCCTAGGAAACAGAAAAAGTCCACAATACAAATAACTAGTTGACAAGACGATCACGGACTATAAAAAACTAGGATGCTTGATGAACTTGAAGCTGCATTTTCTGCAGTCTCATCTTCATAAATTTCCGGAAAACCTGGGACACTTTAGTGAAGAACAACGCGAACGTTTTCACCAAGACATTAAAGTTGTTGAAACTCGTTACCAGGGACGCTGGGATGTTAATATGCTTGCAGACTTTTTCTGGGTGCTAAAAAGAGAAACACTGGGACAAAACAGGAAACGAAAAAGAAATCCTCTACATAGATCGTTTGAAGAGAAAAGAACTCGATACAGCTCAAAAAAAGAGAATTAAAGTAATATGCCTCCTCTCAACAGTTTTACCAATCAGCCCTTTAAAGAGCTACATGATGTACAAAATCCGATCATGTAACCTCCTCGCGATGTACATCAGGTAAGGCCAATTCCGACGGTCCATTATTTAGTAAAATAAACGTGAAAATATAGAAATTTAGATTGCTTGAGGTTATGGCAAAATCCTGAAGTAATGAGGTTAAATGGGCCTCGAATTCGTAATTGGAAATTGGAATTAGAGACTTTAAATTCATAACCAGGGACCTCGAAAACCCCCGAGCAACGAGTTTCAAGCGAATCTGATGATTTTTTTCAAAAAGTGTCCGCCATATTGGTTCCGCCATTTTGAATTTTGAAAAAATAATATCAGATTCGTAATGAGCGACCCCGAAAACCCACGAGTAACGAGTTTCAAGCGAATCCGATGAATTTATCCAAGAAGTGTCCGCCTCATTGATTTTTGAGGTTATGTCAAAATCCTGATCTGATAGGGTCAAATGGACCCCGTATTCGGATTCAGCGACCCCAAAAATGTATAGTAAACATAGTCAGATCTCCAGGTCAGAACTTTTTTTTTGTGTGGCTGTGTCATTTGACTCTCGAGATCATAATGATTTGTCCATTTGAATCAATTTGATCTTATTTTTTGGTTCATTTGTCAGACTAAACAAAATGGCCGCAAACTCTTGGCGCCTATGTCATAACGACATAACCTAAAAATTGTATCTAACCGCACGCAAGTGACAACTATACTTAACAGGTGATATGTTCTAATATCAAATTTTGTTATTTTTTTTTACTTTTCAAGTAAACTGCACAATCAGAAACCATAAAAAGCTTTTACATGAGATAAAGAACTCTAAGAACGTCAGTCATCTTGGTTTGACTTCATACATGATCCCGAATCAGATCATTATGAACTCAAAAGTCGATCATTCGTTCCGGCTGATTAAAATGCTCTTGTAAGCCAGTCAACGAAGGATTTTAAATGGAAATAATTTATAACAATGAACTGAGTTGTCAGGAAGCTTCCTTTGGGGGTCTTGAAACATCTCCCAAAATTCAGTTAATTGGGGGGCGTTCGAGCCGCCATCTTCCAATATGGCGGCCTATGCCATGTTTTTGGATTTTCCTTGGAAACGGCTGTTTTTAGAGCAAAATAGTTATGTAATAAAATACTCTAAATTTTCTTCTGAATAAAAAAGGTCGTACAAAGCCTTGACATGATTTGAATAGTTTGTCCGGAAAATTTAAAAGATTGAACATTTCTAGAAGTTCATTATTTTTGCATTTATGAGAAATTGCCTCAGTGAAATGGAGTGCAGTTTATTGTTTCGAGCTTGGCTTTATCTGAACCTGTGTCAAAACTCTTGGAAAATCCGAGTCGAGTCTGGGGGGTGTAGTAATAACGATGTATTTACTGCAGGCCCACTTTTTTCTTCAAATAGTAGAAAACATAATGCACCCATCGTAAATAATCTCAACACCTTCCATATGCCTGGGACCCTTCGAACTGCATTTCCCAGGGCATAGAGGGACCACGGTCATGTGGCCACAGGCGACTATCGGCGTCCCTCTTCCGCTAAAGCAAATACGCGAGGGCAAGCGAGAGAGTAACGGGCTTGTTAGTACAGTCAAGCACAGTAATTTCTATTTTTGTAAAAGAACCTTTCTTCTCCCGCTAACATTTCACGTCTATTAAACGCGTTTTTTGTATCGCAAAAAGATCATATCATTACTGATTTTTGCATGGAGCATTCCAAAGGTGCTCTAATGATCTTATCAAAATTCAGTAATGATCGGATTAAAAGTAAGCTTATAATCAAGCTTTACTGTTAACAAATAAATCAAACGAATTTTCAACTGTTCCATTTTCAACTAGAGCGAAGAACTTTTAACCAAAATTTAATGTTTCTCAAATTTGTTTGCGTTTTAACTTTAGTATTTTCATTTACAATCACAACTCTTTAGCTGGAATCCGTCATTGTGCATATAAGAAAATTAATTTTTAAATTGAAAAAGACATTTCAAGCAAAGAAAGGCTTAAAATAAAACTTAAATAAAAGTGTGTATTTTTCCCGACAGCAATACAACAAATTCCATGAAAAAGTTTTCAGATGTGGTTTTTTACAAAACATAAATTTAAGATTGTAAGTCAGAATCTGGTTTGTTGCTTTTTTTTATAATATTACTTAATCCACGAAAGAAAAAGAACTCCTTTATTATTTTGTATTTATTCAAAAACTTTTAGGATGAGAAATATTATCAGGAGAATGTTGCCCTAAATACATGTAAATCAGATTGTAGACAATTTCTTATCACAAAAGTTTATTAAAAGATAGTCATTATGTATTATGTATTATTATCAGTTATTATGGCATATGTTATCAAAGAGAACCGCAATTGTTAGCGTTTTTCCCATTAGTTACAAAATTAAAGAAAATGAACAGCCTAAAATGAGATTTCGATGTAACCTCTTTAGTAAAACAGTTTTTCATGGAAAACCCTTATTATTGGTAAAGACGTTGGTTATCTAGTTCTGTATTCAGGGCGGCCGTTTTAAACGAAGAAAAAGATCACGGTCATTTCCGGGTTTTTCCGGTTTCGCAAACATTTTCCGCGGTCAATAAAATTACGCAATTTGAACTCTAAAGCTTAACTTTCTTCCATTTGCAGTAATAAAAACAAACTACAAATTGAAGCACTCAAATTGTACCACTTGAATTTTGAACTTTTGAAACCGAGGTTTCAAAGTTTCTTAATTACACTTTTTTTTATTAAATTGCTTTATAACATCCACTTGAAGAATGTAAGTTACTAACAATTTTCCATTGAGCAATTTTAAATAAAATGCAGATAAACGGCTAAATTGAGAATTTTTAACTTTGAAAATTAATGAGTTCAAAGATTCAGATTCAATTCTATAAATATAAATCTACGTCATCATTTTGAACTCATTCAATTAAAGGATCAGTTAACTTTTCAATTTTTGATAAATTTATGCAACTTTAAAATTATTTTTGAAATGTTTCTCGAACTTCTGAATGTCTTTTGAAATTAATAGAATTTTTCGTTCAACTTTAAGAAATTTCGGAAATTATGAAAAATCATGTTAAAATATTCTAGACTCTTTTAATAATTTTGGAAATCTTTTAAAATCTTTTTGAATATTCTTTGTAAATAATACTCCAAAATAAAAAATGGTTTTCAATTTTCCTAGGAATCTAACGAGAATTTTTTGATTCTTTTGAAGCCTTTCACAATTCTTAAAAAGTTTCTAATTTTTTTTGTAAATCTGAAAAAATCGACATTTTATTTTAAATTAGGCTGTGGCTATTTGCACCGAAATTTCGGTTCGACTAGCCGAATTTTGTTGGTACAAACTTCGTTAAGATTATATGAAATAATTTCAAGTTTTCAATTAATTTTCAATCTTTTCAAAACTTTCAAACATCTATTAAAATTACTGAAATTTAGTCTAGAAATAATAAGGGTCCAATTGCTATTTAAACATCTAAATTGAAACATTTCACTTAGACATTAAACCTTTCTTTTTAAATAACAATCAAATTAGTAACGTTCAAAGCTCAAAAGACATTCGAAATTTTAACGATTCAAGTTTTCCAGGGTAAAACTATTCAATTTCAAATTGTTTATTTTTAAATATTCGGTTTTGATTTATTCGGCTTGAATAAACAGTCAAATATTGATAAATTATTGTTTGTTATAAAAAAAATTAAAATAGCATGAATTATTATTTTACACTGAGCCAATATTTTAAATTTAGTGAAAGCGTTTAGTTACAAAATACATTTTTCCGAAGTAATTTTTTAATTAAAAATAGTTTACAAAATTTCAGTCGGATGTTTGCTTTTTCTTAATGATTCAGACTCGAGTTGAAACAGTTAAATTTTTAACGTTCAAAGCTGGAAATTTCGAATTTTTAACGGATTTAGAATCGTTTTGACCAATCAATTATTCAAACAATGATTTATTAATATTTACAGTTTGATCCAATAAAAATACTTTTTATCAAGAATTGGCAATTTTAAAAGCTTTCAATGTTCAATTCTTTAAGTCTTCAATACTGTTATTTTAAAATTCTTTAAATTCAAACTAAAAATCTATAGTGGACATTTACTAAGTAGAACATTTCCAAATTACACATTGAAGACTAAGCGACGAGATAATTAAAACAGATCACAATTGAACTAGTTATTTTTAAAACTTCTGAAATCGAACTGGGCCACATTTTTCTTCAAAACATTTTTGAAATTCACGGTCAACAAATAAATTCACTGTCATTTCCACGATTGCCCGGTCCAGCAGCCACCCTGTGTACACAACAATATTTTCAAAAATGATTCGCGTCTCGCAGCCACCATTGAAACTAACACTTAAAATAAGAAACTGTGCGCACCAAAATCTGAGTCCTATTACACTCTTAGTTTAGGTGACACTGACTCATCTACCCGTACGAACAAGAGGATTTTACTTCAAGAAATAACCAAACACCCAAAACTGTGCACGTTTTGTAGACTAAACTTTAAACCTACGTACAATTTTGTATGACTTTCAGGTTAAATTTCAATTTAGAGCTTGATTATAAGCCTAGTTTTAATCTGATCATTACTGAATTTTGATACGACCATTGGAGCACCTTTCGAATGCTTCATGTAAAAATCTGTAATGATATGATTTTTTTCTTATACAAAACACGCGCTTGATAGACGTCAAATGTTAGCGGGAGAAGAATGAAGATACAAAAATGGTTATTTTATTATCTTCTCCTTGAACTATTAATCTGAATTATTTCATGGAATGTTAATAATTTTATGTTCTTGTTAGATTATCTTCGAAATTATTATTTTACAAATGACTTTCTGTATAAACAACAATAGATGGGAAGCCAGAAGTATTTTGGAGGCGTGTCGAAAAAAAGGTTTAAATTCACTTCAGAGCTTGATTGTAAGCTTAATTTTAATCCGATCATTACTGAATTTTGATAAGATCATTAGAGCACCTTTGGAATGCTCCATGCAAAAATCAGTAATGATATGATCTTTTTCCGATACAAAAAACGCGTTTAAGAGACGTGAAATGTTAGCGGGAGAAGAAAGGTTCTTTTACAAAAATAGAAATTACTGTGCTTGACTGTACTAACAAGCCCGTTACTCTCTCGCTTGCCCTCGCGTATTTGCTTTAGCGGAAGAGGGACGCCGATAGTCGCCTGTGGCCACATGACCGTGGTCGCTTCTTGCACTGGGAAATGCAGTTCGAAGGGTCCCAGACACATGGAAGGAGTTGAGATTATTTATGATGGGTGCAATATGTTTTCTACCGTTTGAAGAAAAAAGTGGGACTGCAGTAAATACATCGTTATTACTTCACCCCTCCGACTCGACTCGGATTTTCTAAGAGTTTTGACACAGGTTCAGAAAAAGGCGGTTTTTAATATCAAAAAATTATTTTAAAAATTCTTAAATTTGCGGATGCGTTGTTAAGACATGAGGAAGGTAAATGACAAAGTCCCTACTTCGAGAAATCAAAATAAATTTCAGTATTAAATAAATAATATAGCTACAACGAAATTATCGATATTGCACGATAACTTACCTTCAGCCAAGCTCGAAACAATAAACTGCACTCGTTTTCACTGAGGCAATCCCTCATAAATGCAAAAATAATGAACTTCCAAAAATATTCAATCCTTTCAATTTTCCGGGAAAACTATTCACTTTATGGCAATATTTTATATACCCTTTTTTAATAAGAAGAAAATTTAGTTTTTTATTATATAATTATTTTTGCTCTAAAAACAGCCGTTTCCAAGGAAAATCCAAAACCATGAAATAATCCGCCATATTGTAAGATGGCGGCTCGAGCCCCCCCCCCTCCAAATTTACTGAATTTTGGGAGATGTTTCAAGACCCCCTAAGGAAGTTTCCTTGTAACTAAGTTTATTGTTATAATTTATTTCCATTTAAACCTCCTCATTCAGCTTCGTTGACTGGCCTGTTGTTCTCGGTATCATTTTTGTAGCATATCAAAATGATATTGATTGCGGTATCATTTTGAACACTTTTTTTACTGTGTACCTGGGAAGGATCTTTGCATAAAACCAAATTGAGTGATTGATAAATTGAACGAATTTCAGTAGAGCGTTCCTACAGACAACAGCAATTATTCTTACAAATTTAGTCTTTTATGTTATTTTAGGTACTTATTACTTCTACTCTTTTTATATAATTTAATTATGTCTCTACTAATTTATCCTATCTAGGATTTTACTAAAAAAAATACTAAGACTTCGTATTACGAATAGGAAAATTTTATATAAAAATAGCATAGCTTAGGACTATTGTATTCAAATATGCGAATTATCGACTTGGCCCCCCGATTGTAACCTAATTTAATAATTTTTCTATTACAAAGTTTCAGAGTGTAGTTTAAGTGAACAAATACCCCCATGAGAACCTCGCAGTGTCATTTTTGTGTAGGGTTGTGGAACGGCGTATCTACTAGAAAAATACTAGAAAGTCTAGTAGGGCCCTCGTAGACAAAGGGTTAAGTTACCGACAGGGCAACCACTAGTTTTCCCTACTAGAGGCCAAATAAAAATAGGGGAAACTCGTCAGAGCCCTACTAGATCCCTTTAAAAATGGTGGTACGGGAAGGAGGAAGAAGTGAGTGAGAAATGCAAGAAAAGAGTGAGAAGAATTCGTTTCAAGTGAATTTTGGATATTCGTCGCCGCACGTGCGTGCGTATGCGATAAAGTTAAGGGCGGTTTACAAAAAAGGGCACTTATTCTGCCTATGGCAGACAAAGCATCATATGCACCACTGCAGTAAAGTTGTTTTAAACTCGTATTCACTATGTGCATCACTCTTGCAGCTACAGAAAAAGAGAATATATTGCGTACACATTAATCATTATTATATAGAACAAAATATTCTAAAATGTTTAACTTGATGTTGTACATGGATTGCGTACACTAAAAAAAATTGCATTAAATCAAGTAGGCTAGTTTACATGGCTGATTTAACTTGAAAGAAGCAAATATTTTGTTTTTACAAGGGACCGATTTTCTTGAATCAAGAGAATAATAGAATCAGGACAACTATTTGAAACAACAATATATATACTCAAAGCAAAAAACTATTGAGTTAATTTGTTCCATTATACTTATTTGCGTCAAGTTTAATAAAATATTGGATTAAATATATAATATTCTTATGGTAAGTAACTAAAACTCTAACAAAATGTTTCTTGATCCAAGCAAATTCATATACTTATTTTCAATGCTATTTTAAATAAAACAATGTTCATGTTCTTGAGACGAGAAAATGAATATATTCAGCATTAATAAATAAACTTATGCATAAAGCATGAATAAATAAATAAATAAATAAAAATAAATTTTTCAACATAAGAACTGTAGACTTGATACAATAGACATCACACACATGCTATGGAAATTAATATATTAGTCTAAATTAATTTACTTCTTACTACATAAGTATCTTATTGAATATAAAATATTCGACAAGTTGACATGCTATGAAGTTGGTTCTCTTCGCCGCTAAAAATGATTTTGAAATTCAATAATATTTATAAAATTCAAAACATTGGTGCACATAATCAATTTTATTTATGCAAATGTGGATAGGATTTTGCAACTTTGATAGACTACTAAATTTAGGCTGACACACACATCAAATCACTCATAAAACTATTTAAAAAATTATAAGCTTATTGCGTCGGGAAGTTTTTGGTGGCAAGAAATTAAAATTTTTAAATAGATTTGAAAAAAGTGTTTTTAATTTTGAAATAATTATGCAAGACTCAAAAGTCATTTCATTCCTAAAATCATTAAAAGGTTATAAATTTACTGCGCCTATAATTTGTTTCGCTTATTATTTGTATGTATTAATCTACTCAAAATTAAACCATTTCGAATTTTTTCCTTAAGTGAAACGGCCACCCTGAAATTATTTTTGTGTAGTATTCAAGGTAACAAAAAATTATCCGAACTTAGAAATAACAATAAATATTCCTGCTAAATACAGGAATTCTTTATTGAATAAGTAAATATTACGAGGGTAGTTCAATAAGTCCTTAGAATGACCAACAGATGGCGCGCGAATCGCTCCAAATCATCTGTTTTCAGTCAGCACCACTCCCGACTAGATATATGGTGCAGTCACAGTCCACATCTTCTGAATTTACGTGTTTTTATAACCAATAAAAAAAAAATTGTTCAAAAAAAACTTTTTTAATTGTTTTCAACATGATAGTAAAATTTTAAATAAAAAAATTACATTTTCATCCAAAAAGCTAAATTGTATACTAAAAAAAGGCATTTCTAATAAA
>NC_046663.1:127737399-127757931 GCF_010883055.1 Belonocnema kinseyi
AGCTCCAAGGAGATTATGTTGAAAAATAAAAAAAAATTTACCCAAAAAAAATTGTTTTTATACTTCATTCTAAGGACTTATTGAACTACCCTCGTACTTTCCGATTCGGCTAGATAAAAATTGATTTCTAACAAGTTTAAATTTTCTTATGTGAACCTTATTTAATTTATATAAGAGTTGTAAAACATAGTTGTATTTTGTTTTCAGAAAATTTTCGTGTTCGATAATAGCAGTTTTAAAATCACAGAAATGGCACAATTCATGAAACTTATAAGTAAAAAAAAATAGTTTTGAAAATATAAAATATTATAATTTAAACTAAATGATATTCAGGCAATAGATTTTTTAACTTTAGAAAAAAATGGTAATCTGGCCGAATTCAAAGAATTAATTTTTCCTTCATGAAAAACAAATTCCTTTATTAGGCTGAAATAGTTAATATCTTGTTTTATATTTTTATGTTATTAATTGACAATGGAATTCGTCCCGTGTACTGTAGCGCACATATAATGTTGCTTTTTTAAATAATTAAGTAGAAATTTAGGTTTTTTAAAAAAAAATTATCAAAATTAGGGTTTTCAGTCAATGAATTTAATGATCATAGACAATTTCATTTCAACATGTCATTAATTATAGACAATTTAATGCGGATATTCTTAGCATGCATATTTGTAAAAACTTAATAAAAATAAGTTTTTCAGTCGAAGAATTCATTGATCACAATGTCTTGGATTACAGATGGTTAACATTTTGGCAATCACCCATACACTTAAATTTTCTTGATAATTAAAAAAAAATTGTTTGCGTTTTTAAAGCAAAATATTTTTAACCAGCAAGTTCTTGCACTAAAGGTTTCTTTATAGAATTCTTGATTCTTCTAATTCCGAAGTATTCTATATTTAAAATAAAAATAAAGTATCGCACATTTTTTTAAATAGGTCATATTTAAACTAGCGATCAATTTTATCTACATATTTTAAATTATTTTGTAGGAATTGTTATTTTAAATTAAAAACTCAGTTAAAAAGTATTATAAAAGAATTAAATAAATCGAAACCTGTGCGTTTTACAAAGGTTTTTAAAAATAAGTAAAGTTCAATTATTTTTTGCATATTTTAAATTGTTGTTTTAGGAAAGCAATTCCATATTCAAATCTTTGTAAAAAGGGATGATGAAAGAATTCGATAAATTGAAAACTGTGCGGTTTCTGAAAATTTTCGTATGTAGAACAGAATTTTTTGTCATTGATGTTATTAAAGCATTTTGTACTTGCAACTCTTCTTTATTATTTATTATCTTTGGGTCGTTTTTAAGCGTTTTAAATATTTAAAAACAAAAATTATTAAATGCCTCGTTAAATAAGTGAAACTTAATCCCTTTTTCAAATTCTTAAAATTACTGTTTAAGAAATGTTTTTTTGTTCATTACTTTTAGACATTCTAAAACATTTTTAAATATATTAAGAAAAAATTGTATCGAGCCATTTTTGAAATAAGTAAAATTCAATTCTAAAATGTTTCTAAATAAAAAATGGTAAATTAAAGTTGAGTTCAACAACTTTTAGTTTGAAGTTGGTTGAGGCTCACCATATGACTTGGTATAACCCTGCCTTGAAATTCTTACCCAAACTTTTGTCACCGAGATCCAAGTGCTTCGATAGCGAAGTCGGTAGAACGCGCGGTTAGGACACACTAGTTTAGGTAGTTTAGGTAGGGAGGGTTCAATCCTCGGCAAGTGCGATTTCCGAAAGCGTCTAGGGGTACGATTACATGTGCAAGAGACAGTATGCGCGAATCACGTACTTTAATAATTTAAAAAATGAAGATTGTACAACAATAATTTCGTAAACATTTTTTTTTAGATGAAGTAACACAATAAAGTTTTCGCATAATAAAATGCGATATTCTATCTAAGAATACATTTTCTCAGATTAAGAAAATGTACGCTTGTTCCAAGCATACGGTAGCAAGTACTTATTTATTTGGAACACACTCATATTCTATCGTCCCCATTCGTACCTGCGATTGACTTGAATCAAGTCATATTTTCTTGATTCAAGAACAATTTTTTTCAGTGTAGTCACTAGTCGTTGACACATATAATGTACCTGTATGTGTGACGCTAATAGTTTCGCTTTATGAAATAATGTAAAAACCGCTTGGGAATTTACGAGGGAACTTTAGGAAACGTGAAACAGGTAGAACTTCCTACGCATGTTTCGTAAAATTGAGGCAGAAATTTCTAACAGTACGTAAGTCTATCATTCTTCATCCGGTCTTCTCGCCTTGAAGATGTTGCACCTAATTAAACCAAATCACGGAATAAACACAAGCTCCTTCTTACTGTGAGGTTTGCTGGCAAATTCTAAATAGTTTTGTTGTACACGCACCTTTAAGATAGAATTGAAGGACTACAGTTGGCGAATCAAACTTAAGCTTTCTAACTTTGGTTGCAACATCGACAAAGTCTCGTCGCAACCCAATGCAGAGAGCAGCGTGCATGTGGGAAATCTTTTGCACGCCATTACATTGCATTTCATCGGTACGCCTTTCGTACCTCCGCAAAATGCTATTATATACCAGCTTCCAACTGAGTATATTATCTATAAATTTGAATCAGTGAGATATCACTGATTTTCAGTGAATATCCTTACTGATTTCAATCAGTGGCCCATTTTCAGTTATTTGAATCAGTGAGATTGCATTGTTAATCAGTAAATGTTTTTACTGATTTGATTCAATTACACATGTTTCTCTGATTAAAATTTAGAGAATTAATTACAAAATATTTTTAGAAGTAAATCTTCTGCAAAATTCTCAGCGCCTCAAACTGCCTTCAAGATTGACTTAAAACCTTGCTTATACCACTTTAGATTTTGTGAATTTAGGTCTTAACGGCAGCTAAGATTGATCAAAGATACATTGCTAATCTTTTGGATTACATAGAGCTAAGAGTGGCAGTTAAACTGAAAAAAAATTCCTGGTCATTTTGAGCTTTTAGAGCCGAACAGTTTTTATTAAGATTAATCAAAACCAACCTGCAAAATTAAGCCAGTTAATTTGCATTCAAAACATGAAAAATAAATACTTGAAAAATTAAAAAATCAGCAATTTTGAGTAAAAATTTTCAATAACGTACATAACGTATAATTTTAATTAGATTCAATTCTAAGGACTTGAAAACTAAGCCTCGTCCCAAAATGAAACATTACATGCCGACACATTTAATAATTCCGAAAATGAGTATTAAAAAGTTTACCAATAAAATCAAAAAAAATTTTTAATTAAAGCCGAACTTATGAAGGGACATAATTAACCTTTGAACGAGTCACGTGAATATCCGTGAGTAACTACTACCGAGTTGAGGCCTGTGGTCAAGAAAATATCCGAATTGCGGCCCGCGGTCACTTTTAGCCTGGTTGAGTTTCACCTCGACCTTCCTTCTCCCACCCCACCGCCAAATGATTAAGCTCATGAATAGAGTAAGGGGTGGTGGAGGTAAGGAGTGGAGGTTAAATTGTAGAATTTCCGAAAAATTTAGCAGTTTGTACTTGTTAATAGTAGGGGTGGATCTGCGTTCGTTTCTGTGCTTGCATAGTATCTGTTTCGTATATTGTTTTTTTCCGTGCGGTCTCCAACAACACTGACATAAAAATGGAAAAAATGGTAAGCGAAAAAGGAAAAGAATTATTTATTCTAGACGGATTTAAATTTCGTTTGCACAAATTGTTGAAGGACGATGTTGAAAGTTGGCCTTGCATTAAAAAATCGTGTAAAGCTTTTCTTAAATTATACCCGATTCAGGAAATTATCGAGAAAAATATTAACTTTAACTGTTGACGATGTTACTTGCATCTGCAAAAATATCGGACATGCGCGAAGAAGTATCGTTCCGACTTTACCGCGAAATCAATTAGATGTTCACGATTCGAACTTGCCATTCATTTCGCTGTATGTAAAGTGCTTCCAAATGCATGTATAAAAGGTTGTCGGTTTCATTTGGGTCAAAGTTGCTGGAAAAAGATTCAAGAGCTTGGATTGGTTGTTGAATACAAAAATGAAAATTCTCAAATAGGATCATTTTTTAAAAACTTCTTTGGACTACCTTTTTTAAATTCATCCGATGTAGAAAATTGTTTTGTCGAAGATCGCATGGCTCTTCAACCGTTGGATACTAAAGTTCAAAAGTTTTGAGACTATATTTTAGAAAATTACATAATAAGTAGCTCAAGTTTTCCACTACATATTTTGGCTGATTTTTCTCCATCAACGTCGCGGACAACAAACGGTTGTGAATCTTATCATGCAAAATTAAATTCAATGTTTTATACATCAAACCCAAACATTTTTCTTTTTATTGAAGCTTTAAAAGATTTTCAAGATGGATGTCTACATAAAAATGCGAAGTATTGGAAAGAGGACAAAAAAGATTTAAAAAAAAAAGAAGAATTTTTAAAAGATTATATGTTATTATTGCAAAGCGGTTCGTTAAGTAGATTCGAATTCGTCCGTAAAGTTTCACGTAAATTTTTACCCGTCTAGGTCTTAGCTCAAAGTGAAATAAATACCTAATACATGCGAAATTATGCAGCTTCTTTTAGTATTTGTTTCACTTGACGGTAGCTTCCACTAGCTTAATTATTTATTTTTGTAGTAAAATATTTATAGAATTGACGACAGTCTCTTGTAGCTTAATAATTCATATTTTATTTTATAGCATACTATTATTAGTACTGTAATTGTCACTTTTTTATAATTATTACTGACAACGCATATTTCCCAACATTTTTTAAACACGCCAGCATAATAAATCTACCTATATTGTCAAAGCTGTCAGTCCTAAGCCTGGAAAAAGTGTGAAGGAAAAATGACAGTCGCCACTTGGATAAAAGCATTAAAAGTTAAGGAGGAAAGTGTCGAGTAGAAAGGGTAACGGGTACATTTCCACCTGACCGATTCAAAACTTTCCAAAATTCGAAAATAATCTTCCCTCTCGATAATCCGCAACCATATTCTATCTTATTTTTACATTCTCATAAGAGAAGGTATTAGATTTGTGTAAAATTTGACCCCCCCCCCCATTTTTGGTCAAATGTCCACGTTTTGAGACCCCTTGAATACGAAAAACAGGTTTTTACGAATGTGTCTGTATGTATGTCTGTCTGTGAACACGGCAACTTAAAAAAAATTAATCTATTACATTGCCCTTTGGTACACCCGTTTAGTGTCCTAAACTAAAGGTCAAGTTCGTTAGCCAGCCGTTTTTGATGAAAATTCAAAAAGTGGGCATGTTTTGAATATTTTTGAGATCGCTTTTTTTAAATTCAAAAATTCTCTGTACGATTATTCATAGAATTCAAAAAATTTAACAATTTATCCTAATGACTTTTTTTGAAAATTTATAATTACTAGAGTTCATAGTACTTCAAAACTTAAACAATTTATTCTTCTGACTTTTTTTTATAAAAAGAAAATGATTAGTGTTTGAGCATTTTCAAAATCCAAAAAAACAAACTAAAACGAACATGTTTAGCCAAACAACGCATGACATGAAAAAAGTCAGGAGAAGAAAAACTTTGCTTTTTGAAAGCCCTACACGATTATGATAACAACTTTTTTAATTTGGTCGAAAAGTTGAAAAATATGAAAAAGCTCAAATTGCGCGCCCTGGAAAGAACTACAAATTAAGAATAAATCACTTTTCGATATAAACTACGAGAAAAAATTAGACAAAACTTATTCATCCAAAAAAGTGCTATAATTTTTGACAGGACAGTTAGTTTTTGCTTTAGTTATAAAAAATAACATTCTAAATAAAAATATCAAATTTCTTTGAAAAAACGACACAAGGTACGAACTTAAATTTCCAGAAAAAATGTATTCGCCTAAAAAGATTTATAAATTTATTATTAATTATTTTTCGATAGGAAGAGTAGATTTTCTTTATTCGTAAAACATTAGATTTGAAAAATTAACTTTTTGGAAAAAGCACAGAAAAGACGAAAGAGAATATAGGTTACTATATAGGACCCTATATAAGTTCCTGTATTAGACCCTATGCAAATGAGCAGTAGTTTTTATTTAATCGTAAAAAACAACATTAAAAATAAAAAAAATATAAAAACAAGGAAATAAGAATTAGTATGAATCAATTGTATGCATATTATGAATCGTAATGATACATGTTTCAGAGCAGGTTAGAATACAATTTAAAACAAAATCAGAAAAAAATACAAAAATAATCATGATAAATACAGTTTGATTTTTATATTTTATAATTGATATAAAAGTGTTGTGTATAATGTAGAAAAGCTGACAGGTTGGACAAAATTGCGTGCGAAGCACGAGATACGTGATGAGAATGTCTTCGTTAAAACCAAAAGAGCTTTAACAAAAGAGAGTTCAAAATCACAAAATTACTGTTGTCGGTCCGTTCACCTTTGATTTTAAAAGGCCTGTGCCCGAATGCGGAAGAAATGCAAAGACTAAGCGCGGAGTGCGATTGCCCTCAGTTGCGTGCCGTAGGCGCGCTCAAACTCTCGAGCTAAGCTTTTTTAACGAATGAGAATTCTCAATCACAAAATTACAGTGGTGGATGTTTTGAGTCTTAATTTTAAAATGTTTGCGCAAGAATGTGCAAAAATATAAATACCGAGCGAGTAGCGCGAGGTAAATATATAATCGAGCGTAAAGCGCGAGAACCAACAGTCGCGCGCTCTGGGCACGTTCAAACTATGCGAGCGAAGCGAGCCGCGCGCGTAGCGCGCGATTAGGATGAGCCCGCATAGCGGACTGATTTTTTTTGTATAAATACTTTCATTGTTATCAGAATAAAGCCTGTTACAAAATTAATAATTATGAAGAAATGGCTCAATTGAATTTTTGTAACTGAATCGACTTCCTTAGATAACAGAAAAACGTGAACGTAAGGTTGACGAATATGAGAAAATATTGTCAGTAATAAAGGAAGCCATTAGGTTTATACAACAATTTTTTTTACTATATTTTTTTTTTAATCGACTCGTCATCAACTAATTAAGCTAATGCACCCTATTAAAATTCAATGTATTAATATTTGACCACATTTTAATTTTTCTCAATCGGATCTAATCCTCTAACAATTGAAACTTCACGCGAAGCAATCAAGTAATTTTTTTACCTACCTCGACTTAGGCTTTCCACTTCCAGGCCTACGAAATTTTCGGTGCAGTCAGGTACAGAAATAATTTAAGAAAGTTTTCGTTTTGGAGAAATATTTGTCCGAAGATTTTGTGTGTGATTTTTTAAAAATAAGTCTTTTTTATCATTCAAAATGTCCCTCAAGTAAAATTTTATTATTACGAATGTGAATGTACTTGGTGTGTAGCGCAAAATATAAATTTCAGGAAAGAAAAGACTTTGTAAGCATATTCTTTTTCTTTTAGCGTGAACAGCAAGTATGTACAATTTCGTTCAAAAGTAAAAAAAGGTTCTTATCAATTTATTTCAAAATGGATGGGGGCAACAGAAAAAGCATGTTCGTCTTACAAGGGAACCTTTAGGTCTGTTTTTTATTGATACTTTCCTCAAAGAAAGGTACATACCAGAGGTTTTCTGAAAAAAATCAAGAAGAAGCAATTTTGAACCATTAACGAGAAAAAAGCATTTTAAAAATTGCGAACCGACAGAAAAAATCAAGAAAAGTCGCAACGGGCAGTTACGGAATTTACTAAATTATCGGGCGGTGTTCTCGAGCCTTCGTGATTTCGAAGAGCTCCTTACGCGCTTACGGCGTTCTCCGGAATCATCGAACCCCGAGAAAAAGGTCTGTAATTCGAGAAACGCCGTAACTGCATTTATTGTGAGCTACGAAATTCTTTTGCCGGGAACGGCGTTTTCTCAAATCACGGCAGACCAGACCTTAAGGTCCCCTTGGGTAATTTACTTCAAACGTATTGATTGTTTGAAAAAAGTGTCTGCATAAATGTAAATCATTAAAATAACCACAAAAGTAAGAAATGCTAAGAAATAGATTTGATTTCTCAAATTTTTTAACTGCCACATTAATTTCCACCTTAAAAATTTTCAATAAAATTTACCCAAATTGAATATGTCAGAAATGCTAAGAAATAGATTTTATAGCTCGACTTTTTACATGTTATATCGATTTCCTCCTTTGAAAATTTTACTAAAACTGAATATGACCTTGAAGAAATCATTCACAAGATCTGTGCGAAGATCAGGTTTTATAATAATCACCTTTCAAATAAAAATAGCCCCAAAAGTCAGAAATATTAAGAAACAAAATTTATTGCTCCACTTTTTAACCTATTAACGCCCAAAAGACCGAAAAACTAAGCTTAACTTTGCTGATGCAGTTGTGGTAGTAAAACATTTTGCATATGTTTAAAACTTATGTTTTCAAGACCGCTCTACAAGATGAAGTTGTCAAAATAATTGCTCGCTTACCAGGAAATTCAATATGGCGGCATTTATGACAAAAAACACGGAAGAATTTAAGATAAAAAATTTTTGCTGCTGGATTTCGTATCGAAATTTTTTATAATGTAACAAAATTGGTGCACAAAAGTGCACAAAAATTTTGAACATCCGAAAAATCGATAAAAAGAACATTGGAATTCAAGATGTATGTCTCAAAATGGCGAATTTAAAAAAAAGAAATTATTTCTACCGTCAAGTGACTGCAATGAATTTGACTATTACCCAAACAACCTATATATTTTTTTCATAGGTTTTCGTGTCACTTATTACAAATATAGCCGCGAAATGGCAAAATTAATTTGTTTAAACTATTTTTTTAAACAAATTATTTCGAAGAATTAGATTGTTCCCAAGATGCATATGCTTTTTATGGTTTTTGGGTCCACTGAGTACGAATTTGGCATCAAATTTGCAAAATCAATGTGTTGAAACAATTTTTTAAACAATTTTTTAATAAATTGTTGCAATATTAAAGTTTTTGCAATATGCATATATTTTCGTTGGTTTTTGTGCCCGCTGAGTACGAATCTGGCGTTAGATTCGCAAAATCAATGTGTTAAAACAATTTTTTAAACAATTTTTTAACAGATTTTTGCAATATTCCCTTATGTCAGCCGCCGTATTTGGGTTTACCTGCTGTCACCGCGTGCAGGTCGAAGGATATTTGTTTATTTTGATTTTTTTGCAGCCTTTTTATATTTTGTTTTTTTTCGTATTTTTGTTTTGAATATTTTTTTATTTTATAATTTGTTTGTATTTTTGTATTCTTTAGAACTGTTCTAAACAATATTTCACCTCTTTTTGAATACTTCCTGGGACCGGAATGAACTCTTAGCATTGGATGTATCAGATTTGTAAAATTCATTTGTTTTTTGCACAGTGAACACTAGTAGCAAATTGTTCTTTGGCTACGTCATTGTCTATCCTTCGACCTCCACGCGATGGCAGTTGGTAAACGTAAAATACGGCGGCTAACAGAAGGGAATATTGCAACAATTTGTTAAAAAATTGTTTAAACACATTGATTTTGCAAATCTAACGCCAGATTCGTACTCAGCGAACCCAAAAACCATGAAAATCATATTCATCTTGTGAACAATCTAACTCTTTGGAATAATTTGTTTTAAAAAATAGTTTAAACAAATTAATTTTGCAATTTCGCGGCCAGATATGTAATAAGTGACCCGAAAAACCATGAAAAAAAATAGGTTGTCTGGGTAATAGTCAAATTAATTGCTGTCAAATTGTCCGTGTTTTTTGTTATAAATACCGCCATCTTGAATTTAGAAGTTGCTGTTTTCCATTTTTCAAAAGTTCTACATTTTTGCGCACTTTTGTGCACCAATTTTATTACATTAAAAAAATTTTTCGATACGAAATCCTGCAGTAAAAATTTGTTGTTTTCAAATTGTCCGTGTTTTTTGTTATAAATACAGCCATATTGAATTTCCTGGTGAACGAACAATTATTTTGACAACTTATCTTGTACAGCGGTCTTGAAAACATAAGTATGTTGATTTTCAAATATATCCGACATGTTTTACTACCACAACTGCATCAGCAAAGTTAAGCTTAGTTTCTCGGTATTTTGGGCATTAATGGGTTAAGGTGCTTCAAACGGCTGTCAAATTCGCTACCGCCAAACTATTTCCAAACCATTGAGTTGTTGAACGCCATATTTTAACCACAAAATCTAAAGGCAATGATGCCGGTCGGTTCAGCTAGCATTTTTCCGAAAATGTTCATTTTGTTATTGTTTTTTGTACGTGAAAGCGGAGTGTATTTTATTGCTTAAAAGTGGCGCGAGATATACAGTACAGTGTACACTAGGGTGGTCTAAAAAACGCTTTTCGAGCTACAGGGCAAGACCCCCCCCCCCCCAAGTTTCCATTTCCGGAGAAAGAAACTCGGTAATTTTTTTATCGAAATTCGAATATAAGCACATTAAAATCCCATTTAATTACCATGGGAAAATTTAGAATTGTCGAAAAATTGAACTCATGTTCCAGGGCTTCATCGGAATGAGTCAGGTTTTTAAGGATTTAAGAGGAGTGTCAAAGAAATAAGACCATACTAATAACTTTTATTTCTAACCCACTCCCAACCTCCCGAAAGCGCCCAAAATATGACCCAAAAATCCAAAAAACTACATTTTTACGTATTATTACTTTTTAGTACTTTCCGTCTTCTTTTTCATGCATAAAATTATTAATGGACAATTTAAATATTAACCATGAGTTCTTAAGTTTCATGAAATTTTAATGTATAATAAATAATAAATAATGAATAAGTCAGTAATAGAATTCATATAAAGTCATATGATTAGAACACAATTTGTGTTATAATTGTCCCCTTCGAAATTCATGTATGTATATTTGTATATTCATGTATGAAGATAAAAAATGTTATAAAGCGAAAACGCGTTAGCTCAAGATAAGACCCTTCGCTATGTAAAATCTATATACCTGAAAATAAGAAAAAACTACTATAAGAAATAACGAGTTGTTGAATTTTTTACATTAACACGTCATTCTAAAAGATCTGATCTTTTCAATTTGTTTGGAAGTACATTCTAAACATTCAAAAGTTTTGATATGCTAATGAAAAATATTCATCATTTTTAGAGCTTCTATATTTCTTTTCATTTTGGAAACTCAATAAAAAAATTAATTTATCCCATATGAGCTCAAATAAAAAATGTGTAAAATTTTAAAATTTAAGCACATTATACAGATTAATAAACAAAAATAACATTCACGATTTTTTCAAATCTCTGCGTTTAAAAATGTTTTAAATTTTATTCCGACTAAGCCCAACCTTAAGATATTCACATTATAAGAGATCCGAAAGGAAAATTTGCAGTGCTAATGCGTTTTCGAATTATACACATTTTTATGTACATGAATATACAAATAAAGAAACGTGAATGTCGCAAAGCGTAAAATTAAAAATATACTAGTCATAGTGATTCAAGCAGGTACGCACATTTGATTTTATAAATATACTAACATATATATTTTATTATGAAACGTAGAAATAAGACGCCACAAAAATTTGAAATTCTACTTTGAAAAATGAAAATTTAAATTAGTGTTAAGTTCTTTAAAGTCTAAATTACTTGAAAATATATCTAAATTTTTACCTTTCTGTTTCATATATTCCATTCTTATAATTGGCAAATTAATGTTTCATCATAACAAAATGCTATACTAATACAGCGAAGTTAATGCTTTGAAATAATAAAAACATAGTCGTATTTGATATCAAATAATTCAGTAATTGACAAAAAAGTATAATAAAATAATCATATTTAGACTTGAACTATTCATTAGCATTAGTGCGATAGAGTGGCAAAATTACGCTCCAGCGAGCGGCCCCTTGCACTAGCACACATCTGTTGCGTTCTTCTGAAAAACCTAGGCGAGACCGAGGAAGGGCGAGACGGGACGAGGAAGAAAGTGGCAAGATAAACCGAGGAATGGGAGCGGGAAAACGAGACGGAACTCAGGAATGAATGAGACGAAAGCGAGCCAGGCTCGGTATTTCTCGTCTCGGACGGCATGGGAGTATGGGCCGGGAGAGGGATACACGGAGGCCTGGGGCAGGTGGGGGAGCACATTTGAGGTTTTTGACCAATCCACATCAGATTTTTCACATTTATTCGTTCGGCTTCGTGATAGGTCGTAAGAATATGGGGGGGGGGGGGGGGGGGGGGTGGATTAGTGGACACAGTTTTTGAAATATATAAAATCATCTAACTCAAAACGTATGACGCTTATGAAAATACACAGTTTTTGACAATCGGCACCAAATTTTGCACACATATTCTTTAGGCTCCCAGTCAGGCAGTAAGAGCATGGGGGGGGGGCTTCGAAGTGTTTGACCAATCTCTAAGGTTCACTGTACACACACACATATACTGTTAAAAATTTCTTTCGGAATTGTACGAAACGGTTCATAATTATCAGTAGCGCTAACGTCATCATCGTTCTGTTACATGTTTCGTCAAAATCCGAAATTTTTTCATAATTTTCCGTAGCGATAAAGTAAAATTCCAAGAGTAATACATTTTTTCGGTTAGTCGCGAAGGGAATTAATATGTAGAAAGAACTTGAAAAAGCACGTGACCTATTATTTGCTTGTACACACAGAAAAAAGTTTTGTTGAATCAAAGAAACTTTCTTTAAATCAACAAAATTCCAGTATTGATTTACGGTCAAAGAAGTATTTTTTTGATTTAAAGAAAATTTTTTGTTCATTTTTTAAAATTTGATTTAAAGCATTATTTTGTTAATTTAAACGAAAAATTTCTTTAAATTAAAGAAATATTGCATCCCTTTAAACTGAATATTTCTTTGAATTGAAGAAATATTTGATTGCTTCAAATGAAAAATTTCTTTAAATTAAAGAAATGTAATTTTTTATTTTAACTTTACATTTCTTTAAATGAAATAACCGTCTCTGTTGAAAAAGAGAACAGGTTAGTATAAATGAATATACATTTTCCTTAAATGAAATAATGAATTATAAATGCATCAGCTAGAGTTTGAAGAAACTTGCATGGTCTATTTGTTCACCAGAGGAAAAAAGTTTATTTTAATATTTTTTGTGAGGAAATGAATTTTATTCTTTCCTAATTTACAATTCTTCAGGATAGTTTAAGTTAAAAAGATAAATTGTGACGAAGTGCGCACAGAAATAACAAAAATTTACAATAAAGCGAGGTTAGGGCGTGCTGCATAAAAGTATCTATTTATGCGGTAGAAAGCTGCTATGCTTTCTGTAAATCCCAAGATGCAAGTATGTCGCGCACTTCTTTATCACACATTTTATCGATTTAAATTATTACCAAGGATCGTCCGCCTCCATGTCTTCGCAAAAATTTGACAACGCATGTTCTGAAAGACGCGCTAACGTAAAATAATCAAAGTGATTTGGTCTGCGCAATCTTGTGGCACATTAGTAACGTGGGTTAAGAAAATCTTTGATTTAAAGAAATAATTTGCTTATTTCAAATTAGTGACTCTAAGGAAATTATTTCTTTCATTGTTCCTAGTAACTTTTTGAATCAAAAGAATTTTGTTTAAAATCAAAGAGATCATTTAAACAGATAATTTCTTTAATTTAAAAAACTACGTGACGTCACTTATTAAAATCAAAGAAATTTCTTTTAATAAAAAAATATTTTTATGTTGAATCAAAAGAACCTAGTCAAGAAAAAGTTTTTTTTTAATTTAATAAGAATTTTTTTCTGGGTGTACTGTGACAACAAGAACTAGAACATTTTCGAAAAAAAACTAGCTGAATGTTTCGGTATAATTGCCTGTAGATTGCGTGGTTAAAATATTGCGTTCGACAATTTATCCGTTTAGACGTAGTTTGGATGTATAGATGGGCGTTGAACGGCCTTACCACGTAAATTACCGAATTTTCCACATTTCTTACAAAATTTATCGTATTTACCGTAAAAGTGGTAAATATCTTTTCTATTTCGATTTAAAAGTCTGCCAGCAAATTAATTAGAGCAAAACGTTATTTTATACCGTTTCTCATTAATTCGAATGCAAACATGTCGAGAAACAAGTGCAAGTATGAAGAAATCTAAGATTTGAAACATAAATTGCCATCGGTGTTATGTAATATATGTATATTGTAATACTGTAGAAATATTCATTTTTTTTACTGGAAAATCATAAAAATTTGTATTAACCTGATGTATATATGCGTACTTACATAAAAAAACGGGCAATATTTTCAATAGCATATCCGTATTTTTCATGAATTAATTTGATGAAATAAATTACATTCGAAGTAATGAAAATACACCGCAAAAGTAATATATAATGTGAAGGGTTACTGTACAGATATGCAGATAACCAACCAAATCCGAATTTCTTAGGGGGCATGTAAGATCATAATTAAAATCAATTATTACTCATGATTTGTAGGCAGCTGTAAACAAAAATCTACTCATTTCAAACTCTATAGGAGAAAAATCATTCTGACACTTTATAACTTTGACTATTTGTTATGTTGGATAGTATGCGTTTCGCTCCCGAGTTTCACATGTAGGCACCGGCTGAGGGGAGCGAACGTCCCCTTCCACTGCACGGACTACGAATCTATCCTCTTCTATTACGCCCTCTCAAGCAATGTCCAACCCTACTTTCCCTCACCCTTCCTAGTTCAGTGATATGTGCAATTGTATTGGAAATAGATTTGTATGCTTTTTTCCTAATCCATGTGTCAATACTATACAATAATATACAATGTCAAAGTAATTCAAATAAGAATTTTGACTATATAAAAATCTTTATTTTTACTTTAGTTACTAGGTTTTAAAAATTGTTAACATTTTAATTTTCAATTATTAATTATACTTTTACATTTTGAGTCCCCCATAATAACGCAAGACTAGTTCAACAAAGTTCAATCTCGTAAGTTCTTTGGACTGATACATTTTAATCTGTTTTAAAACAAATCAATGCTTGCTTTTCGATTCATTTCAATGTCCATTAAAAAAGCCATGCAGTGTGAAAAGTTGAGTGAAAAATTTCAGGGTAAATAGGACTAATGAGAAATAGATTAATGCGCTAAGTGTATCTCTAAAGAAACGGGCGGGGGAGGGAAGGGCTGGACATTGGTGCACTTACTGACGTTGCCCGTGCAGTGGAAGGGAAAGTTCCCTCTTCTCAGCCTCTAACTACATTTTACCATGCCTCGAGGTGCTGCCCTTTTCAACTTTTCGACTTTTCTATGGCAACCGCGTCCTTTGCCTACGTCTACGGGAGGGGTGGGGCCAAGGCGAAAGCCAAGCCGAAAGTGCCGTTGATTTTCTGTTCCACGATTCTCGCGTTGGCCTTCGCCAGCCATATCTATAGCTGACTCGGGGCTGCCTATGCACGCCGAAAATATTAAAATTAATAAGGGCCTAAAATTATTACATTTATTATTATATTAAAATTAAATAATTTCTTTTACGGTTTCTTTTTAAAAAGGGACATTTTCGAGATACTAAAGAAATTTAAAAAGTAAATCAATTTTTAATTAATTCAGAATTTAGTTAAATGAAAAAATTTAATATAGCTCAGTTAAATTAATTCCTCGTCTAGTTTCTTTTAAAAGAGAAATTTTCGAAATACTATATAAATAAGTTTAAAAAGTTTCTTGTCATATTTTAGAATTGTCGCGAAATTTCAAACATTATTTAAAACAATATAATTTTTACAAAAATAGTGAATTAAAGGTTCGAATACTTCACTGTATAAATTTATCCTACATGTATATTTAAATCCTAAAATATTTTATTATTTTTTCTCATAATTAAGGTATAACTGAAGAATATTTACACTTTTCTGTAGTGTCGAATTGACAATTTACATTTAATTCCGAGGGGAAATTCAAGTTTTCACTATTCATTTAATTATTTACCAAATTATATTAAAATTTTTTTTTTGCTTGTTTTTGTTTCTTGATTATTTGAAACGTATAATTTTTTCCTTATAATTTGTTTAATTACAAAAACCAGTAACTAGACTATGCCTTGCACATTAAAATTTAATTTTAAAAGTTTGAGGGCAGTTAATAACTTGCAATTATTATGCTCATCAGAATTCACAACTTCAAAGAAATCCAAATAGTTTATAAAAATAATTCAAAGAATCGAAGAATCCAAAAAAAATCTAAAGAAATATAAGGCGTTTAGGGGTGCATCTCAGCAACTAAGGCTATTACAAAAAAAAATGGAAAAGGAAAGAATTCCAATTCCTTGATTAAAACGGCCACCTGGATTTCTTAGTATTTAAAAAAATTACTATATTCATTGTTGTATTTCTGTAAAAATAGTTATACTTTTTCGTAATTGTAAAACAATTCTCACAAAGGATTGAAAAAATTTTTTATTTTATTTATTTCTTCAAGCGATTTTTTTTTAGGTTTGCAATAACGAAGAAAAACTATCCAATTAGGGGTTTAAGGGTTCAAAAATCGTGATTTATTATTTTCATAAATAGTTTCGAAATAATGTTCAAATTGTACACATCAGCTAGTTTTTAGGTATATTATATTGATGATGTGTACAATGTGATAATTATTTCGAAACTATTTATGAAAAAAATAAATCACGATTTTAAACACTTAAAACCCCTAATTGGATAATTTTTCTTTGTTATTGCAAACTTAAAAAAAAATTAACTTCAAGAAATAAATAAAATCAAAATTTTTTTCAATATATATATATATATATATATATATATATATATACACGCTATGCCGTACAGCTAATAATATCCCTTGTATCAGTTATTATTTAAAACTCACTTTCAATTGATTTGAATGAAAAATGAAACGCTTTAAATTCCTAAGATTTAAAGTCGAAATATATAATGAATTTGCAACAAAGAAGATTAATTTTCTTATCAAAAAAAAGACGAATTTTTAACAAATTCCATGAATTTTCAACCAATTAGTTGAATTTTTAAAACTTATAAAGGATCCATTTCTAATCAAAAATAGGCAAGTTGCAATTTAAAAAAAAGTAATTTTTAACATAAAAACCAAATTCTCAACAAAAAAAGTTCAATGTTAAGCCAAAGAGGTAAATCTTGCAGAAAAATGATTTTAAAAAACCTAGATTCCACAAACACGACAAAAACACGGAAAAGTTTATTTACAAATGAATCCTATTTTAATTTTCTGCCATAATGTTAAATCATTAATCAAAATATACTAATTTAGAACTTAACAATTGCATTTTTAATAAAATGACGATGTAAAAAAACCAAGAAAATTAATTTTCGACCAAAAAGATGAATTTTCAAAAAAAAAAGAATGTTCTACCAAATAATAAAATTTTAAACTTATAAACTATGAATTTCTAACAAAAATGTAAAATTGCAAATTTTCAGATATAAAATTACTTTTGAACAAAACAGAAAACCCAAAATGTCAAGGAAATTGCTACATGTTAAAAAAAAATTAATTTTCAACTAAATCGAGGAGTTAAATTTTCAACAAAAGAGCCAACCCCAAAGATTAAGGGGAGTCCAAGAATACGAATTAATTACGAAAATTAATTTTTCAGCACTGTATTAATGATCTACTAAAATAAGACGAGCTTTCAACAAAATATATAAATTTTAACAAAATTTTTGAATTTTAAGGCCAGGAGGAGCAATTTTAAACCAGAAAATATTAATTTTTAATAAAAATATCAATTTAAATCAAAAATGAAATTTTCACCTTGTTATTTAAAAAAAATTTATTCTTATTAAAAAAAAGGATTTTCAGCAAAATAGTTACATTTTTAACAAAAGAGTTCAGCCTAAAAATGACTTTTTATCCGCAGAAGGTTAATTTTCTAAAAATTGATTAGTTAAATTTTCGACCAAAGAGGTGAATATAAAACCAAAAGAATAATTTTTTTACAAAGTAGTTCAACTTTTAACCAAGCTTCCGAATCCTTAACAAAACAAGATGACTTTTTAACAAAATAGTTGCATTTTTACAGAATAATCAAATGTGCAACTGAATACTAGAATTTTTAACTAAACGAGTTGAATTCCGAACCACAAATATAATAGTAGACTTTCTAGCAAAAAAGGATTTAAGCGAAAAAACGAGATAAGGGGGTTTCTTAAAAACAGACGAAAAAAGAACAATTCTTTAAAAGTTAATAATAAGGAAACATACTAAGTGTTATCTAAGTTCGTAACTTTTCTTCCGCTGACCCCAACCCCTGTTCGAATCATAGTCTTTGGAATGCCCCCCCCCATGCAATTGGTAATGCAGTTTACTGACGACCCCTTACAGTTTCAATTTTTGTATTTAATCAAATTATCCTTATAATGTATAGTTTAAAATTTGTTTAGCATAAAAATACACAACGAAAAATCGACAAGACTCAGAAAACGAAATTACAACATTTAAAAGAATGACAGAGAACAAGTATATTGAGACTATAATTAGGAAACTTTATTTTCAATTTTATTTATATTGGATAAAATATCAATATTACAGAGAAAAGTATCAGCGTTTTACTTTGAATAATTCAAATGATTTAAAAACTGAAATTAATAAAGAAAAATGTTACTTTTTAAAAGCCCTACAATATTATCATACAAACTTTTTGGATTTTCTTGTAAAATTGAAAATTCTAATTTTTATTGAACAAAAAATAATAAGATATGAAAAATACTGCGATCTAAAGAGATGTTTTTGATAAAGTTTTATTCAAGCATTCTAAATGCAAAGAATAAATATCTGAGCGCGAATCGCGGGAATCAAAAGACGCGCGCCCCAGGCGCGCTCAAACCTGCGAGCCACGGGCACAGCGCACGATGAGAATGTGCTGGCGACAATAAATAGTTCATTTACGGATTATTTTATTATAAACTAACAATTAAGAGATAAATGTTTAATATACATAAATGATAAATAAATTTCTATAAAATATTATATAAAAAAAAATAAAATAAAAAATAATTTTATTATATAATTTTATCGTTTCATTATAATTTATTTGATTTTGGTAAGATTGACTTAACCTTCACGTCATTCGCTGCAACGCGTACGTAGCCGACCAGGCACGTTTTTGGGCAGCGTCAAGATTACCGCTTGGATTTTAAAACATTCATAATTTTTGAACTATTAATCCAATTGATCTAAAACTTTCCAGAAAACTTCTTTGAACCTTAATGAACAACTTTCTCACTGAAAGCTTTCCGTAGCTTAAAATTCGTTCGCTAAACGAGGCGCTTGAAGGTTAAAATTCATGATTTTTGCATTGCTTCAAAAAAAAAATCATAACTTTTTTGTTTATTACAATATTCTCGTTTTTCTTTCTTAGATAGTTTCAGAAGACTTAAACACGTACTTTGTATTGGGGAAATCGGGAAATGATGAAAATTGGCTAAATTAACGCGAATTGAAGTGCAAAAAGATTGGACTTTTTCGTTTTCAAAAAGTCCACTTTTTACCAATTATCTTAAAAACTACAAAACCTATAAATTTTTGCAAGAGGAAAAAAGATGCGCCTTGAAATTCTCTATAAGTATCAGTCTTTAAAATTGAAATTAGAAAGATTTTTAAAATGGACACTCAGGACAATACTTCTCAGGTTGAATTCGGCCGTATCCCCTTTTGGTCGCCAGCGGTTCAATTGAACAAAGGAATTCGATCAATTTATTTGTAATTGAAAAAAGCAGATTGATCAAATTTCAATCTTATAATTATATAATTAAAAAACAAACGTATTTTTATCTGCGGAATATAACTATTCACAAAAATTAGGATAATCTTTGAAATCATAAGAACCCATTCTGAGGACGGCCATGTTTGCGAAGGCTCGTTTAGGACAGAACGGGACGTAATCCCTTGGACAGTACGGGAGGGAGACAGAATGAGAGGAATGACTGTAGTTCATTTCAAACATAAATAATTACTCAACTGTTTACATTTTATTTGAAAACTATGATTTACAGTAAATTTGGTCAGAAATTTGGTAAACTTGGTAAATTACGGTCACTGCCCATCTGTAGTTGGATGTGACGGTAGCTGTTGGAGGCACACTGAGGAATACAGGCAAGCCCCCCGATTTGCGCTCCTATCCCTCCCCAAACGTTTACTACCATGTACTCTATACTGTATATCTGGCGCCACTTTCAAGCGAGAAAATACATTCCATTTTCAATTACAAAAAAAAACATTTTCGGGAAAAATCTAGCTAAACCGACCGGTATAATTTTCTTTAGATTATTCGGTTAGAATATGGCATTCAACAACTCAACCGTTTAGAAATAGCTTGACGGCAGCGAATTTGACGGTGGTTTGAAGCGCCATCAATGGCTGCTCCATCAATTTGCAAATTTGCACTGAAATGGAATATGACAATGAATACACCTTTTGCAATACAGGTGCAAGAATCACTATTTATATTAATTACCCTTAACAATAAAAATACGAGGGTAGTTCAATAAGTCCTTAGAATGACCAACATATGGCGCGCGAATCGCTCCAAATCATCTGTTTTCAGTCAGCACCACTCCCGACTAGA
>NC_046663.1:127758031-127780568 GCF_010883055.1 Belonocnema kinseyi
CTAAAATTCGAATTGGTCGAACACCCACCGTATTCACCAGATTTAGCCCCCAGTGACTTTTTCTTATTTCCAAACTTGAAAAAATGGCTCGGTGGACAGAGTGTATAGAGCGTGTATAGAGTGTATAGAGCTCCAAGGAGATTATGTTGAAAAATAAAAAATGAATTTACCCAAAAAAATGGTTTTTATACTTCATTCTAAGGACTGATTGAACTACCCTCGTAACTCCAAATTTCAGAAATTCTAGGAATGCAAACCAGTATACGGAGAGAACTCTAGTTTGAAAACCTGGGGATCATTCGAGAGGCAAATCACTCTCGAATCAGTGTAATTAATGCAAAGAATTACTGTAAATAATTAAGGCGATATGGAATCATTGTGAGTTTAATGTGAGGTTTAATGTATCTTGTTATTTAGAAAGATCAGTAAGAAGTGTAAAGAAAATAAGGTATTTTCCGTAACTCGCACGCAAATTTGAGGAAGAGAATGAAAATAGCGTTCGGAACGTGAATAACGTAGGAAATAACTGCAGAGTATTTCTAATATTTTGAAGGGGAAAAACGCGTCAATGAAAAAGCTGTGTTAACTGTATGAATTTGTAACTCGTACTATTTTGAAACAGTCAGAGAGTCATTAGTTAATTATAAAGCAAAAATCACAACGTTTGCTGGAGAGTAAGACATAATTAATAATTTTTGTGTATTTTTTTATTTTGATTTTTTAAAAATATAAAAATGGAAACCATCGATCAAATATTCAAATCTTATGAAGTAATAATCAATTATTTATGAATAAAAATAAAATGACAGGGTGTCTACTGTGCAGAAATTTAAGGAATTCCGGGAATCGTCCGGGAACTTGAAAAAAATCTGGGAAAATCCAGGAATTGCCCTGAGTTTTATTTTTGGTGCGGGAAGTGTATTTCATTTCCTAATAATTCATAGTTTTTTTTCTTGTGCCTTTGACTTACTTCAGCTACTTTTTTCTTACTTAAAATTCAAATTAAAAAAAATTAAAAAATTTTGAAATAAATTTTCACATTGCAATCGAGTAAATTACGTATTAATTTGGTTGAGCAGTGTTTCACCTGAAAATTTAATTATAAAATTTTTGGCTGACAATTTTTCCTTTTAAATGCAAAGTCACCTTTTTTGGTAGAAATTAATCTTCCCAGTTGAAAATTTATTTTCTGGTCGAAATTATTATTATTCTAGTTACAAATTAATCATTTTATTTATAACTCTGTTTGAAAATGTGACTGCTTTTTTAATATTGGTTTTCTTCAACATGAACATTTTTCTTTCACTGAAAATTTGATTACTCCAATTGAACAATTGATTAATTGCCAATTAATTCATTTGTTAATTTTAAAGTAGATGTTCCATTACAGCAGCTTGACACAGATGATGTAATATAATAATATATTTGCAAACAAAACTGTGTTATTTATAATAGCTGCACTCAAATTTTTTTTTAGATTATGTAATTGCACGTAGAGTCACTTACAAACATAATTGACGGCTGAAACACTATGAAAAATCACACCCGCTGGGGATTCGAGCCCTACCTAAACAACCTCATAATAAAACCTGAGCCTATACCGGACGCTCTAGCTAATTATGCTAATCACGAAGTACTACAAGGAGACCGCACGCCATGTATTACGATTGGCGCCAGTTCGCGATCGCCTGTCCTCGGAGTTTCATGCCTTCCCAGATTAGAGCGCCCCTTCAGTGAAAATAAAAAATTATAAATTGTTGTCTGCTACGGAGTATCGAGTGTGTTTATAGGTTAAGTTTGGTTATGTCAAGTGTCAGTTGGTGTCACGGACGCAGTGATAATGCTTGTATAATTAATATAATTATATAAATAATGCCATTAAAACAAGAGGAGGAATATAAAAACAATAGAATGCAAGTATAGATATTGAGGATTTTGCGTCTAATACCTCTCTTTTTCTGTGTCCTACTACCTGAATCGCAGCCCTTACAAAAACAACGCGACATTATTTTATCACTTAATATGTAGGTTTTTAGCACTTACACTTTGCACAACAATTTTTTTCCTCCAAACACAAACAGTTTGCAATTGTACAACGGCATTAATAGGTCATATTTATATCGGTACCAAATTGACATCACATGTTCTCGTAGTTCCTAGAGTTTCCGCACGTAGCGCTATCATCTGGGAAGGATTGAAAATTTGAGGACAGTCGATCGCGATTGTGGGCTTTTTTCCACCATCCCCGCTACAGGCGTGCGGTCTTCTTGTAGTACTTCGTGATGCTAATAATGTATCGCTTGGATTCTGGTGACAAAATTTCAGCCAAGATTTTACGCAAAAAAGTCAGGGCTAACAGAGGAATTTTTTCTCCTTTTCGTTTTACACATTTTGTATGAATAGGTGGGTTCAAAAATGTTAAATGAAAATATTCTAATTTAATTAATTTAAATTTAAATTGTTAAATGTTTAATTTAAATATTCATTTATTTTGTGATTTTTGTTTAAATTGTAAATCTCGAGAATTTAATGGTTTTATTACATTCAGATGTATTACAAGTAGAAAATATTTAAATTTAAATTAAATTTTGCAGCATAAAAATTGAATCCAATTATTACAGTTCTGCCAATCTCATTTAGTAAAAATCTGAAAGTAAAAAAAAGCATCTACTGCAAATAATTTATTGGAACATTAGGGATAAAACAATGGTTAAAGATACAAAATAGTTAAACCTGAAATTAATTTTCTAACTTTAAAGTTTAATTTGAAGTTTTGCTTAGTATTTATACATTTTTATAAACTATAAGAATGCACAATATGCGATATAATAAATAGTATAATAAAGTGCAAACATAAGTACGTGAAGGAAACCGTGTTTCTTTAGTTTTTTTTTTTTTATGAGAGCGAAATAGAATTCCATAAAATCGAAATCAGCCTATAAAGATAAAAACAAAATTTATTTCCGAGGTGAAGTGATTCTGAATTGGGGCCAAAAAAGTAGGATTTAACAGAATTATCCAGTTACGAGAAATAAAATGTAGAAGTTTACAATCTCAAGGTGCAATTTTCAGTTGAAACAAATAATAACAACTACTTTATCCAATGGCAGAAAAAGAGTTTAAGAGAAAAGGTTAACCAATTCCAAGTAAATCATTCAAGAACTTGGTGGTTCAAATTTCGTGGGTTTTGAAAATTTGTTATTAAACTGTGACTGAAAATTTACTTTTCAGTTTCAAAACATAATGAAAACTTTCTCTCGAAATATGGGAAGTCTGAATAAGAATAAAAAAAGAGTTGACAGAAAACTTATTCTGTTCCAGGAAAATAAAAATTTAGTTTGGCATTATCGCACTGTAACAGTTATAAAAGTTATAAAAGTGGCTTTTACTAGAAATGGAAGTTTGGAATTTGATTATAGTATAAAATATAAATTACCCGAATAGAAACAAAAAAATCTGCGAGTTTGAGCGAGCGACTGTTGGTTCTCGCGCTTCGCGCTCTATTATGTATTTACCTCGCGCTACGCGCTCGGTCTTTATATTTTCGCACATTCTTGTGCAAAGCTTTCAAAATTAAGACTCAAAACATTCACTAATGTAATTTGGTAATTGAGAATTCTCTTTTATTAAAAGAGTTCAGCTCGCGAGTTTGAGCGCACCTACGGCGTGCGACTGATAGCTCTCGCACTCCGCGCTCGGTCTTAGAATTTCTCCCGCATTCGTGCACAGGCCTTTTAAAATCAAAGGTCAACGTGTCGACAACGGTAATTTTGTAATTGTTAACCCTTTTTTTTTTGTTAAAGCTCTTTCGGCTTTAACGAACACATTCTCATCACGTATCTCGTGCTTCGCACTCTATTTTGTCCAACACTTCAACTTTTCTACATTACAGTCAATACTTTTATATCAAATGTAATACATTTTTTATGTAACACTGCCTGGGATTGCTTATTCAGATATTACAAAATAAAGCAGAAATGAAATGAAATTGAATGATACTAATTCTTATTTCCTTATTTTTATAATTTAAAAAAAATATTTTAATCTTGTTTTTTACGATTAAAGAAAAACTACTGCGCATCTGCATAGGGTCTAATGCCAGGATAACCTATATAGAACTCTTTATAGAGTCCTATACAGGAACCTGTATTGGATTCTATATAGGATCATATGTTCTCTTTCGTCTTTCCTGTCCTCTTTCCGAGAATTTTTTTTTAGTTTTCATCTTATTTTTTGCGATTGAAAGAAAATCTAGTCGTCCTATCTAAAAATGATTAATAATAAGTTTATATATCTTTTTTCATATAACTCTTTTCTGTTAATTTAAGTTCGTACCTTGTGTACGTTTTTCAAAAAAATTTAATTTTTTTATTTTAAATGTTATTTTTTACGACTAAAAACAAAAACTACGCGTCCTATCGAAAAGTGATTGTTAAAAAATTTGTAGATCTTTTTAGGGCGCGAAATTTTAGTTTATTCAATTTTTTCGTATCTTGCATAGTTTCACTAAAAAACGGACTTTTTGGATTTTTCATTATTTTTCGTACGATAAAATTCCAAATTTGCGACCAAATCAAAAAATTTGCTATCATAATTTTGTAGGGCTTTCAAAAACTAACGTTTTTTTCTCTTGACTTTTGTTCATATAATGCGTTGTTTTGCTTAAAATGTTCATTTTAGTTGTTTTTCTTGGATTTTAAAAATGCTCTAATTCTGGTAATTTGCTTTTAATAGAAAAAAGTCATAATATAAATTGTTTGAGTTTCTGAGCGCTATAAACAACAGCACATGGAATTTTAAAATTTTGAAAAAATGTGGTTTTAAAGATTTTTGGTATAATGAAATTTTGAATTTTCAACTTTTCGTCAAAATGAGAAAAGTTGTTATGATAATCTTGTAGGGCTTTCAAAAATCAACGTTTTTCTTCTCTTGACTTTTTCTCATATCATGCGTTGTTTGGATTAAAATGTTCATTTTAGTTTTTTTTTTGGATTTTGAAAATACTTTAACTCTGATAATTTTCTTTTTATAGAAGAGTCATTAGAAGAAATTGTTTGAGTTTCTGAGTACAATGAATAACTGTTCATAGAATTTTGAAATCCTGAAGAAATGTGGTTTCAAAAAGTTGAGGTACGATCAAATTTGGAATTTTCAACTTTTCGATCAAATAAAAAAAAGTTGTTATGACCACCTTGTAGGGCTTTCAAAAATCAACGGTTTTCCTCTCTTGACTTTTTTTCATGGCATGCGTTGTTCGGCTTCAAATGTTCATTTTAGTTTGTTTTTTTGGATTTTGATTGTTTGAGATTCTGAGTACTATGAAAAATTTTGAAAACGCGCTCAGTTTTTGAATTTCGATCCAAAATATCTGTTTCACGAACTTGTTCTTTCTTTTTAGGCCTTAAGAAAGTGTGCCAAAGCAGAATCCAATCTGATCAATTTTTCGAAAGTTATCGTGCCTACAGAATACAGACTACACTCTACAGAGTACAAGCAGACAGACAGAGAGACAAACACCTTCGTAAAAATCGGTTTTTCTGACTCAGTGGGTCTCAAAACGTGAAGACTTTATTAAAACCGACAAAGTGAAATTTTACATAAAACCAATACCTTCTCATTAGAAGAGAATGTAATACGATGCATACATGTGCAGTCGAGAATGGCGCGAACTATCAGCGGTAATGTAGCGCTACTGCGCTTGTGTGATATTGGTAGTAGTTTTCTGGTACAGTCCCAGAAGGTTTGCGAACTTAACGTTATTTGCTAATACGAGGATATCTAAGTGCCTCGAATATTTAACATTGCAAGTCGCATTTTATCTTGAATTTAATCTTATCTATACGCAGTAATATATTTTAACTAAGATATACTTTCTAAATCTGAATCTGTAAAATTTCACTGCTTGTCAGTGAGACGTCACTGATTCAAATAGCTAGAAAGGTGTCACTGACAATCAGTGAATGGTTACTTATTGATTCAGTGAAATAACCGCTTTTGAGGGTTGGCAGCACTGTACCATGTTAATTGAGCAATCAAAATCAAATAATATTTTAGTACATTTAATCAAAGAATTATAGTAAAAACTTAAAACACATAAATATGATCAAATATTAAAAAAGATGAAAAGTTGCTTCATTAAGGAATTCTTCTTGCTACTTAAGTAAAAGAGTAACAACGACTCTTAAATTAAAAAATTAGAGGTTATACTTCACATGATTTACTCTGTTTTTACTAACCTGATTAGTAAATAAGTCCGAAACCACTGATTAATCAGTGAAATATCTTAATACTATTTGAATCAGTGAATTTTTCGCTGATTTATATTAAGAGAGTACCAAATAAGGTGCCCTTTACAAAAGATACTTTATTGAAATGAATCAATGTAAGATCTATACAACATTTAATTTTATTAGTATATTAAAAAGCTATTTATACATATAGGAATGATGTGATGTAGCAATCACAATTTAACAGTTTACAAAGGGTACCTGCACTCGAGCAATAGACAATAGTATACCATAATAATCTGTAATGTAATACAGCACTCTATATACAAATTATTTTTTCATTTTTCTCCGTGTATGAATCTTCAATAGGAAACAGATTTACTGTTTGCAGACAGATATTGTGGTCCTTACAAATATCTAACAACTATAAATCCATATTTCAATGCAGTCACGAAGTGAAGCAATAAAATCTAGTCCTTAGAATTTCTGACTTTTGGGGCTATTTTTATTAGGAAGCGTAATTAATATAAACCCTGATATTTACACAAGAGTTGCGAAAGGTGAGTTCAATCTCATGTTCTATTTCAGTAGCAACTATTGATGACCGAATCGAATTTTTCATCTAGAAACTGGAGCGATAAGTTTTTATTTATCTCCTTTAAAAATGTCGTCTTTCTTCTTTTCAAAAAGTGAGATTTTCTGAATTTTACAAAAATCGGAGCTGTTCAATAGATTTAATTTTTAGTTATACAATTTTGCAAAGAATATCTATTATCGTCAGAGAATAATAGAATTTCTTAACATCATTACAGATTAGGTGGGGCTATGGATTATAAACTTGCAAATAAAATTTTTTCTGAAAAAAGATCTTCTTTCGCTCTACTGGGAATCGAACCATATAACTTCGATTGCTGGTCGGATGCTTTCCCATTAAGCTACTAGAGAGACGTTTTATTAATAAAAGTATAAATAAACTCGCTAAATCTGATTTAGTTATATTCAACCAATTATCAGTCAAATTTGACTAATTGTAGAAGCAAGAGCTCAGCAACTGACAATTATTCAAAAGTAACTAATTGAATTAGTCATTTTCGTTTAACCAATTCAATTAGTCAAACTATGTACGTAGCGCGCCACCGGCCGCAATGGCGGATGGTGGTGAAATTACTAATTGTATAGTCAAAATCTACCAATTGGTTAGTCAAAATTTGCTAATTGCTTAGTCAAAAATGAGACGCTTTCAGAGACGCGCATGCCCGTAACGCAGGCGCCCATTAGTTGCTTATTTCCCGCCTTATTTAAAATAAATCTATTAAAAGTTTTGAAATAAACACATAAAAAATTAAAAATAAGAAATATTTATTTCTAAAACAACGCTTTCAATCATTTTATAAGTCGCACAATTAGATTTACATGAAATTATTAAATTAATTATTATTAACAAATACAATAATTGATAATAATATTAATAATTATTAATTGTTATTATTATTATATAATTAAATTAATTATTATTAAATTACATGGAACTTATCGTAGCTTAAAAATGAAATATTATATAAACAACAACAAAAACTAGAGACTGTCTGAAAGTTCAGTGGCAGCTGATCTAAAGTTCCTTAATACCGTTTCTAAGGGCCTCAATGAGTTCTTGACCGACTTTGAGGTTTTATAGAGATAAACCTCCATAAAATTGTAAAAGAACGTTAAAGAAGGAGCAAAATGCACGTTAAGAACGTAATGCAATTTATATAGCAAATTAAACACAGTTATTGCGCTTGCGCGATCAGCAATCTGGATGTAACATCCGTCAGCGCAAATATGATAGTGAAAGTTGGCGCAAATTTGATTTTCAAGGTGAAATCATCAAAACAACATGAAAATTATGGTTTTTTGACTTTATCTCAGCTAATATGTAAAATTCAAAAAAATGTTTCAAATAACAGTTGTAGATCTTATCAAAATACACATTTTTCAATAGAAGAATTTTTCATAGGAATGATTGTTTCTGAGAAACTCGGCAAAATGGAAGTGACAGAAGTCTATAACCCCATGAGGCGTTGGAAAAGGGGTAGGGGTGTGATCTTCAATTATTTCTGTGACCAGTCACAGGGGTGCCTTCCCACCCCCACGAGGCGTTGAAAAAGGGGCAAGGATGTGATCTTACATTATTTCTATGACCAGTCAAGCCCCCCCCCCCCGAGGTTTCGGAAAGGGGACAGGGATGTGATATTACATTATTTCTATGACCAGTCACAGGGGTGCCTTCCCACCCCCACGGGACGTTGGAAAAGGGACAGGGATGTGATCTTACATTATTTCTATAGCCAGTTACAGGGGTGCCTTCCCGCCCCTAACGGGGCGTTCGAAAAAAGGCTGGGATGTGATCTTACATTATTTCTATGGCTAGTCACAGAGGTGCTTTCCCGCCCTCACGGGACGTTGGAAAAGGGACAGGGGTGTGATCTTACATTATTTCTATGACCAGTCACAAGGGTGCTTTCCCGCCCCACGGGATGTTGGAAAAAGCGCTGGGATGTGATCTTACATTATTTCTATGATTAGTCACAGAGGTGCTTTCCCGCCCTCACGGGACGTTGGAAAAGGGACAGAGGTTTGTGATCTTACATTATTTCTATGAACAGTCACAGGGGTGCCTTCTCAACCCCCACCGAGCGTTGGAAAAGGGGCAGGAATGTGATCTTACATTATTTCTATAACCAGTCACAGGGGTGCTTTCCCGCCCTCACGGGACGTTGGAAAAGGGGCAGGGGTGTGATCTTACATTATTTCTATGACCAGTTACAGGGGCGCCTTCCCGCCCCTCACAGGGCGTTAGAAAAAGGGCTGGGATGTGATCTTGCATTATTTCTATGACCAATCACAGAGGTGCTTTCCCGGCCGCACGGGGCATTGTAAAAGGGGCAGGGGTGTGATCTTACATTATTTCTATAACCAGTTACAGGGGCGCCTTCCCGCCCCTCACAGGGCGTTAGAAAAAGGGCTAGGATGTGATCTTGCATTATTTCTATTACCAATCACAGAGGTGCTTTCCCGCCCTCACGGGGCGTTGGCAAAGGGGCAGGAGTGTGATCTTACATTATTTCTATGACTAGTCACAGGGGTGCCTTCCCACCCTCACGGGACGTTGGATAAGGGGCAGGGGTGTGATCTTACATTATTTCTATGACCAGTCACAGGGGCGCCTTCCCGCCCCTCACGGGGCGTTAGAAAAAGGGCTGGGATGTGATCTTACATTATTTCTATGACCAATCACAGAGGTGCTTTCCCGGCCGCACGGGGCATTGGACAAGGGGCAGGAATGTGATCTTACATTATTTCTATGACCAGTCACAGGGGTGCCTTCCCACCCCCACGGGGCTCTGGAAAAGGGGCACGAATGTGATCTTACATTATTTCTATAACCAGTCACAGGGGTGCTTTCCCGCCCTCACGGGGCGTTGGAAAAGGGACAGGGATGTAATCTTACATTATTCCTGTGACCAGTCACAGGGGTGCCTTCCCACCTCCACGGGGCGTAAGAAAAGGGGTAGGGATGTGATCTTTCATTATTTCTATAACAAATCACAGGGGTGCCTTCCCGCCCCCACGGGGCGTTGGAAAAGCGGCAGGGATGTGATCTTACATTATTCCTATGACCTTCCATCCAACCTTCTCGCGGTGAAGAGCGTGAGTAGGCAATAAGCCGAAACTAATGAATTTACCACTGATTTTATGGAAAACTATCATTCCCATAAAAAAATGCTTTCAACAAAAAATGTATATTTTGATTAGTTCTACAACTTTAATTGAAAACATTTTTTCAATATTGCATATTAGCTGAGATAAACTTAAAAAACCATGCCTTTTATGGTTTTTTGATTATTTCACCATAAAAATCAAATTTGCGCCAATTTTCACTATCATATTCGTAATGAACGCGTCAAAATACACAAGTATACCCAGTGCGAAGAAAATCGGGCATATCCACTTTTAGGAAGTACACACGTAAATTGTTATGTAGAATCCGAATCCGGGGTCAGAATAAGCCCACAATGTCAGGATTTTATGACATTTGAGGTTATGTACCCAAAAAATGGCTTTTTTAGCTACTTTTAAGATTATGTACAGAAGACAATAAATTTTTTGGGAGTTTTGCTTTAGTTGTCATATAGGACTGCTCTTTTTCTTTAATTTAAGAATCGCAGAGTTCAATTACCATTTTTCTTTACCAAGTTACGCCAATTTGAAATTACGACATATTTCCCATTAAGTCTTTAGCATTTGCTTTAAATACTTTGAGGCAGACATTTTCTACTGGGTTTTTTCTCTTGAAAATTTGTACTTGGGGGTGTTCGGGGTTGCTGAAATCCCAAAAATTTTTGTGTCTTCTGTACATAACGTCAAAAGTTACGGAAAACGCCATTTTTGGGATACATAACCTCCCATATCTTAAAATCCTGACGTGATGGGCCAATTTTGACCCCGGATTCGGATACTATGTAAGAAATTACTTCGGAAATCACTCTTCACTTTCCAATAACAAAACCATGTTGGGCTGTGGTATTTAAAGCAAATGCTCAAGGCATAATGGGACATGTATCGTAATTTCAAATTTGCGTAACTTGGTAAAGAAAAATGGTAATTGAAGTCTGCGACTTTCAAATTAAAGTGAAGGAGCCGTACTATATGATACAACTAAAGAAAAATCCCATAAAATGTCGTGTCTTTTGTAAATCACCTCAAAAGTAGCCAAAAACGCTATTTTTGTGTGTACATAATCTCAAATTTCTTAAAATCCTGACATGGTGGGCCAATTCTGACTGCGGATTCGGATTCTACGTACGAAATTACTTCAGAAATGACTCTCCACTTTCCAACAACTGACATGACTCCATTATTTGCAGGCCTGTGTAATCATCTATATTGGTTCCGAGCTGAAACAGTAACACACAGTTTAGAGGTTTTTATTTTGTTCATGAAATTTGAAGGAATGAATTTGAGGAAACAATTGCGAATTAAAAAAAAAAGGGAAAATTATGTTCTCATCGCCAAAATCCGCAAAAGTACTGAGGTAGATAAAATTTGAAATAGAATTTCAATTTCCGCGAGACTAAAATAAGTTTAAATAATCGTACTTCCCAGATCTTTCAAAAAGTCGCTACAATTAATTGTTTTCGTGTACCGTTTGAAAATATCTTGCTCGGTTACAGAAAGCTTGACGGTCGCAGTTACGGTTAGTTTTACAAGTTACGATTTTCAAATTTATCGAGGACAAAAAAGCATTTCTATAAACCTGAAAAAGGATTGCAAAATCCGAAAACCAGGGTGGAGAGCGAACGCGCACAAACAACAAAATTATTTCAACTTTAAAACAGAAAAATCCCCAGGTCTTGGAAGTCAACATTGAGATTTTAAAAAATCATGTGCGAGATTCTATAAAGCTGCAAAAGAATAGAAAAACTCTCGTATTGAAAATGTTGTTTATTTTTTCCACAGTGAATTTCTTAAAATTGGCTCGGAAATTGGCCTGTAAGATGTAAGTCTTCATTGAAGAAATGCACCCTCAAAAAAGAAAAAAATAACGAATTTTGAATGAAACAGTTACATAACAATTCAAATTCAAAAACATTTTCAAAAAAGTATATTAAATCAAAAATAATGTATCTTTCTTAATTATACCAGTATAGATGTTAAATTTGTTTTTGTAGAGAATCGACGCGTTTGGAACTGGTTTTACGTTCCTTTTCAAGATGCAAAAAATACAAAAATCTTCGAAGACTATAAGCGACTACTGAAAAATCCTGAAAATTAAAATTCCCGATATTGTGAAATTTCCAAATTGAAAAATTCCCGAATAATAAATTTCCCGGAATAATAAAATTGCCAAAACATAGGAATCGCAAATTGGAAAATTCCGGAAAATATTTATAAAAATTAAATATTAATATTTTAATATAAACATTTTTACTAAAGAAAGAAACTTGTTTAATGTTTAAAGTTTTTGAAAATTATTGCTTCAATTTAAAATAACAATACTTGAAAGAAATCTATTTCTGAATGAACAATTTTGTTAGAAAGTCTGCATAGTATTTTTAAAAAATTACGAAATACGTCCTCAAAAATCAAATTTCTAATTTAAATAAAATTTAGAAATAAACTTAGAGAGAAACCAATCATCAGTTGAATTCTGCAAAGTTTGTTAGCCCGTGTGTTTGAATTAATTTTTTCATACAATTGTTATACACTTATTGTTATTTATAATTCAAACATTAGTACTTTGAATAAAGAAATAAATATCAGAAAACTATTTTTTTAATTGTTTCGAATTGGGAATTTGTATATCCATTTAACACTTAAAATAAGCGCATGAACGGCAGCCAATGAAACGCTTCATGCGTTGCATGCAAAGTAGGGAAGACTTTCAATCAGGCAGATAATTTAGTAAGCTTTGAAAAATTATTTCATTACTTTGAGGATTAAGTAAAAGAGATTTCGTCCAAGGAAAACTGAAAACATTTCAATCTTTAAAAAACTTTGAAAATTGAGAATATCAGGTAAATTTCAAATAGGAATTTTTCTTGTTGATTTTTGCAAAGTAATGAAAATGACGAATTTTTTCATTTTCATTCGATTCAGGGGCTGACCAGTGTAACTGCTGAAAACTTTTCCGTTTTTTATGTATATTTCAGGTGCGATAAAGTTTCTACTTGCTTCAAAAAATGTGTATGTGATACTTCGTCGTGTGGTAAATCGGGTTCAGTACCCTCGGGTTTTTGTCCACAAAGATTAAATTTTTCAAAAAATGAATTCGGAGATGATATAAAATAGTATAACGGACATCCCCGAACTCTTTTTTGAGAGATAATAACAAAAAACTTTATTATAGTAAATAACAATGTTATGCATGGGCACTATATTGATGTTAGGCTCGGTTTTCAGCTTTATCTAATTTAATTTTTAATCATTTGGGAATTATTTATTAAATAAACTTTTTTCAATTTCATACAAACAAGGTTAGTTCCGGGACATGAGTTACAATGTTTTTTTGCTTGTCCGAAGTTTTCGGCAAAACATATTGTGTGGTTTCAAAGTAAAGCTGGGGAAAATTGTAACACATAACCTCACAATACAAACACATTAACCAAATTTAGCAAAATTAATTTTTTTTAATTATCCAACAAAATAAGAGTTCAGGGACGTTCTTCAGCACGTTCGCTATAATTTCCTAAAATTTTAAGACAAAATCTATGTTATTGCAGGAAAAAAGCCGGGGGAACCCAACACTAATGAAATCGATAATTTTATGAGTATCACATGCCCTTAATCCTAAAAAATAATGAAATAATTTTTAAAAGCTTTTAACATTATTCTGCAATTTTTTTAGGCCTGTGGAAACTTTATCGCACCTAAAATGTACCGCAAAGAAAACGAGGGAAATTTTAGGAAATTAAATGGCCAGCGCATGCATTGAATGAAAATAAAAAAACTCGTCATTCGCAGCACTAGGCAAAAATCGCTATTATCAATTTCGCTTCGCAATTTACATATACTATTCTCAATTTTCTCCTATGTTCAATCATAAAAAAAATGAAATAATTTTTTTAATATTTTCAAGTGATTATACAGTTCTTCTTAAGAATTTCTCATTCCCATATTTTTTCCAGAAGCTTCTCTTTTTTATCGTTTTTCACTTCAGTGTGGTCTTCATTAATATAACCCAATTTTAACTATTCCACGTTATATATGGAAAATAATTTTCGTGAAAATTACGTATCAGATTTTTGTTTTTACTTTCAAAATTGCAGCTACTTCCGGATCAATCACCTTCTGCAACTCGACAGCAAATTTATCATTTGTCAAGTCTTTAAAATTCTTCATGTTTCCTAACCTCAAACTGATGAAAACAATAAAGACATGTCGAATCCGCATTAAAGATGTTAAATCATTATCATTTGATATAATTTGTTTAAAGACAAAGATCGATCACAAATGACAGGGATTACTAAAAAGATTCACAAGATAAAGTAAAATTAGAATGATTTTACTTTAGACGAATGCTAAGAAAATTGTATCGTTTGCAAATTAGCAAACGACAAAGTTGCTTAAGATTTACATGTACTGTACATTAAGGGAAGGAAATACTTTTTGTTTGTAAACTAAATATATTATATGATGAAGCAATATATAACAGAAGGTCCAAAATCTATAAAATTATGAAAATTTCTGCCAGCACAATCGCGAAACGCAGATTGTACGCAAAAGTTATATTTATGTAACGCTTGCGTTGAAGTTAAAGTGCTTCATTCTAGTATTGTAAAAAATTTACTTACTAAAGAATTCTTTTAAAAAATTTTCTTCCGCTACCGCTGCCTTTTTTTTGTAAAGAAAAGTGCAATCGCACTTTATTTCACTTCACTCAAAACAAACTTACTCACTTTCAAAACTCCAAAACTTTCCACAAACTGCACTGACTGCAAAATAGACGCTTCACTGCGCTTGGGTGTTGACGCATACGACTTGCAGTAGATAGTGGTTATGTTTAGAAATTGACTAATGAATTGGTAGTTCTCAGAAATGACTAACAAAAATTAGTTATTTTTCTGGCTAAGTCAGTTGGCAAGGTACTTATAGTGGCCTGTTGACCAATTCATTAGTCAAAACCTGGAAAGTAACTAATTCTTCAGTCAAAATTGATTGAACTGATTGCATTAGTTACATTTTAACTAATTCAGCTTGAATGGGCGGAGCACTGAGAACTTATTGGGGAGGTGAAAGTAAACCTAAACAAAAAGCAACGCGTGAACGGGGTTTCAGTGTACTTGTCAGCTTCTATGGAAAAAATATGTTTATTACAATGTCTTATAAGAATAATTATTTTGCCAAAGTCATTCAAAAAGTGTACTTTCATCCTGTTGAATGGCAAGATAGTTTATTTATTCACTTATTTTGATCATCATTTAAAAATGAAGTATTTTTAAAGATTTTTATAAGAATTTAGTTATTGTTTTCTACATTTAAAGAATATTTATGTAAATACTTGAAATATACATAATATGAGCGACAATATACTGTGCTAGACTGTACTCGAATCAACTAAGCAAAAGTCAATATGGTCCTGGTCCTTTGTAAGCCGCTGCAAGAAAGTACGACATTTAAAACTCCTAACTGTTCCTTTCGCTCCGCACTGATGGAAGTCTAGGCGGTAACCAAACCTCTTTACGCTCTACGTTCACTTGCATCAAGAAAATTATTCATAATGATTAATAAATGTGGCAAGAATATTTGTGTAAAAAGTCGTTCATTTCCGTCATTTTTTAGATAAACGGTTAAATATATAGAAAAGTGAAAAGTACCTTGGGGGCCATTCACTACACCAAAAGGTATCAAGCAGGGGGGGGGGGGGGATCCGAAGTTCCTGAAAAATGTATCACGTATATTGGGAATGGCCCCTTATCCATGCAGAATAAAATGCCGAACATTTTTCTATTTCACTATTTTTCACGAGAACTAACTTTAAAAAAAAAAAACAATAAACTTCAAACTTAATTTTTTCCCACTATTTTGCAATACTATAAAAAATTCATATCTATGTGGGCACTATGCCATAATTTAGTGCTTATTTAGTACTATTTAGCACTTTTTTAAAAATCAAAACCGCGTAGCAATGCTGGCTTCAGGTGACTCTGGTATGAGAGCCTTGGAAACTATTAGTGGTATCAAATTCTCCTTTGCACAGGAATTTACTGCTAATTAAGTGCTCTGGATTTGTGTTATTCAAAAAATCCGGGCACTTTTTTTAATACCAAAAACGTGTAGTAATGCTGGCTTCAAGTGACTCTGGTATGCGAAACTTGGAAACTATTAGTGGTATCAAATTCTCCTTCTAACAGGAATTTAGTGCTAATTAAGTGCTTATATATTCTGCAGAACTAAATTTTGTGCCCGATAATTTTGGTCAGAAACATGTACTAATGTTTGCTTCATGTTACTGGTAAATGAAACTCGGAAACTATTCATCATATCAAGTTCTCCTTGGTGCAGGAATTTAGCGCTAATTAAGTGCTCTGGATTCTTGCTATGCAAAAATGCGGGCGTTATTTTTACAAAAAATGTGTAATAATTCTGGCTTCAGATGACTGATATATGAACCTCGGAAATTATTAGTGGTATCAAATTCGGGTTTGCGCAGGAATTTCTTGCTAATTAAGTGCTTTGCATTTGTGAAATGCAAAAAATCTGGGCCCTTTTTTTACCAAAAATGTATAGTAATGCTGGATTCAGGTGACTCCAAAGCCAGCCTTACTACCCGTTTTTAACTAAAATTATCTGGCACAAATATTTTTTTTGCAGCATTTATTAGCAAAATTTAGTTTTTGCAGTATATATTAATATTAATGTATAGTTCATATTATTAACTTCCTGCGCAAAGGAGAATTGGAAGCCAACAATAGTTTCCGCGTTTCATATGCCAGAGTCATTTGAAGCCAGCATTATTACATGTTTGTGGTAAAAAAGTTTAGAGAATTTTTTCATAGCACAAATACAGAGCACTTAATTACCACGAAATTCCCGAACAAATGAGAACTTGATATGATGAATAGTTTCCTAGTTTCATATAACAGTAATCCGAAGTCACCACCCGTGCAGAAATTTTGATCTGGCCCCGGGCGGGGCCAGACCGGGACGGGTCGGACCTATATCGGGATTCCTGGTCGGGGCCAGACCGCGGATGAAACACACGCCCAGGTCGGGATTCCCGATCGGGAAACCCGATCGGTACCCGGTCGGTACCTGATCGGTGCCCGATCGGTCTCATAATAATACATTTTATGCATTTCGCGAATAAAAAGAGATTTATAAAGTATAAATATTATTATTTATTAAATATCAAAACGACTTTAAGTTAATTCTATTTAACTAGAACCTTTAAAAAAAGTGTTTTATAGTTTAGGGTCCTCTGCTTTCGATGGCTACCCTAATCTTTGGAATTTCCAATAATTGTTCCAATATGAGTTAGAGCCGCTTCCTCTGTTGTTTCTGTGTTTTCATCGCTCATGGAATTATCACTGATCGCTGCTTCTGCTTCTAAAAAAAGTAAAATAAATAAATTATAAATCTCTCAGGCTGGCCGCTGGACTGGAAACCCGGAAAATGGCTGGGAATTTGTTGAAATAGAGAAAATCCGGGAAACGACAGTGATTTTATTTTTTTACCGAAAATTTTGTAAATATTTAAAAAACAAATCCGCCTAAGTACGATTTCAAAATTTTTTTAAATAATAAATTGAATTGTTATCGATTTCAATGATGACATCATTCAGCTCACAATGCGTAATTTAAAAATCGTTTACTTTAGAAATTTTTCATTTTAGGTTTTTATTTTTAATTTAGAGAATTTCAAATGCAGTCTTGAAGACTTCATAAACTAAAAATTAAAACCGTTTAAAGTTGAGTATTTTGTATAAAAAATATTTGTATTTTATTAACAGTAAATATAAATTAATTATTTTTAAAATGAATATGTAATTTAGGTATTAAAATGGAGCAGTAATTCACTTTACAAAACGATTCGAAACCCGCTCAAGATTCAGAATTTTCCAGATTTTAACGTAGAAAAAATTAACTGTTTCAATTCGAAATTTTAGTCATTAAATAATGTAAACGTCTGCCTAAAACTTTATAAACTATTTTTATATTAAAAATAACTTCACAATCATGTATTTGTAATTAAAGGCTTTCTTTAAATTTAAAATACTGTTTCAGTTTGAAATAATCAATTTTTTATGCATTCGATTAAACATTTTTTAATTAAAGAAAAAAGAACAAATATTTCATATGCAGCAATATTTGACGGTTCATTTAAGAATAATTAATTGAAACCAAATATTTTTGAATTAACATTTGAAACTGAATTGTTTAATATAGAAAGCCTTGAATCGTTAAAATTTGGAAGATCTTTTAAACTTCGAACGTTTCAATTTTCATGGTTCTTTTTAAAAAAAATATTACATTTGTAAGTGAAATTGTTGAATTTAGTTGTTCAAATAGCAATTGAAAACTTATTAATTGTATAGAAAAAATTGAATTATTTTAAAACGCATTTAGATGTTTTAAAAAGATTGAAAATTAATTTAAAGCTTGAAATGATTTCAAATAATTTGAAAGTTTCAAAAGAATAAAAACTTCTTGGTACGATTCGTAGGAAAATTGAAAATAATTTCACAGTTCGGAATATTATTTAAAAATAATATTGAAAAAGATTTTAAGATTTCCAAGATTGTTAAAAAAGAATGTGGAAGATTTCAAGAATTTTCTTTAATTTTCCAGAGGTTTCTAAATGTTATAGGGAACTTTCTTTTCATTTTAAAAGATATTTAATAATTCTAAAAAAAATTTTAAATAAGTTTAACGTTGAATAATTTTAAAACAACTTCTACATTTCTCAAGATTTTGAAATAAAATTTTGAAGCCTTACAAGGATGTTTAAAGTATTTAGGATAAAAATAATGTAACTTCCAATTTAAGAAGTATTAAGTTAAACAAATTAAATTTTTAAACTTTTAACGTATTTAGCTTGAAATTGTTAAAAATAATATAATTTAAAAAATTTTTAAAGTTTACTGATTCTATTAATATACACCTTTGAAAATGATAACGTGAATTTATTTAGCTTAAAATCGTTAAGAATAATATAATTTAAAATTGTTTTAAATTCATTGATTCTTTAATTCACACCTTTGAAAATGATAAGTTTTATTGATCGTGAAAAAAGTTTGCGAACCTGGAAAAAACCGGGAATTTTTGTCTTGGATTAAAACGGCTACCCTTGAATAATTTTCAGTATCAGAATCAGTACCTGATTGAGGATTTTCATCGAATTTTCCTAGCGAAAATTAAGATGATTCGAAAATAAATGTTAAGTATCGGAAAATTAGATATATATTAGGGGTTAAATTGTTACAAGTATTTACGGCAGGAAAGTGGAAGAAAAGATGATGTTAATATACAAGAACCACAATCGCCAAGTGCAGGAAAGAAAGTAAGGTGACAGAATTAGAAAAATTGGATTTTTACGTACACATGCGTCGCACTCGGCAACTGGTTAGTTACAATTCGCGCGCAGTTTAAGATGCTAAAAAATATTATTTTTATTGCTTATTATAAATAAAGACATTTCGATTTATAAAAATGTCCATTACATCGATATCAATGAATCTTGATAATAGTAAAAATAAATCAAATACATATTCTGTGAATAAAAATTATCCTTTAGATTGTGTACAGAATATGTATTTAATTAATTTTTATTTTTTTTATCAAGATTCATGAATTTCTATCTAATGGCATTGTTAAAAGTAGAAATGCCATTATTTATGATAAAGAATAGAAATAATGTATTTTAGCATTTTAAACTTCGCGCAAACAGCAACCAATTAGACGTCGAGTGTAACGCATGCGCAGTTGAGTAAGGATCTCTTGTTGGGAGCACTTGATCGATTGGTGTTTTGATTCTACTACTTGATTCTGAAATTCATGTTATGAAAAGGTGTCCTTCATGTATTTTGATAATGAATTTACTATTTTAAAAAATCTGAAATGCACTTTTGATTTTATCACATATTCTATTATGATAAGATCACTATTTTTGGAGATTACCTATTTTGACTATTATTAGTTAACATATTTTATAACAGATTTTATCATTTTAATTCTACATTAAATTAATAAAAAATTAATATAAACAGATAAAATAGTACAAAACAATATAAACAATATGATAAATACGTTGATAAAATTATTGACTTTTCACTTATAAAATGATTTTACCTAAAACTGTGTTGATATCAGCCGGAAATTCATTTTCAAGTGGATCCAAATTTTCTGCTTCGTCCAAATTCATCAATTGAACGGGTTGGATAGTATTAACTTCCGGATCACTTACATTTCCATCTATAATAATTTAATTCGTATTGATTAAAAAAATAAAATTTAATTGACGATCCCTTTATTTGAGGTTAGGTTTCAATTAGCCCCAGAGCTTAATTACTTACTTTCATTTTCCTCACACACGTTTCGAAGTATACTGGTTAGTGTTCGGTGCCTCCGAACACGTGGCGTACTTGCCTTTGGCATTTTCAATCATATAGAAAATATTATAAAGGAATAATATTTCAATTTTACTGCACTATCAAAAAACAATAATCAGTCTGGCCTGGTTTGGCCCAAATCTGGGCCACATAATTCTACCGATCAGGGTCAGATCGGGAATCCCGGTCGGGGCCAGATCGGTATTAAGCATGAAATCGGGCGAATTCTGCACGGGCATTACTAGATGTTTTTGATCAAAATGACCGGGCACAAAATTTAGTTTCTGCAGAATATATTAGCACTTAAGTAGCACTAAATTCCTGCGCAAACCAGAACTTGATATCACTGATACTTTCCGAGTTTCATTTAACCGTCACACCTGAAGCCAGCGTTACTACACGTTTCTGTTTAACAAAAAGTTCCCGGATGTTTTGCATAGCACAAATACAGAGCACTTAATTAGCACTAAATTCCTGTGCAAAGGATAATTTGATACCAATAATAGTCTCCGAGTTTCGCACACCAGTCACCTGAAGCCAGCATTACTACACGTTTTTGGAAAAAAAGCGCTCAGACATTTTGCATAGCAAAAATCCAGAGCACTTAATTAGCACTAAATCCCTGTGCAACGGAGAATTACAACATTGTCATATCAATGTGGATTCTATGCCTCAATTCAGTGCTTATTTAGTGCTAATTTATACTGCAGATAAAAAATTTTGTGCCCGGTAATTTTGTTCAAAAACATATAGTAATGCTAGCTTCAGCTGAAGCCATAACTCTGGTATGCGAAACTCGGAAACTATTAGTGGTATCAAATTCTCCTTTGCGCCGGAATTTAGTAATAATTAAGGTGCCCACATCGATATGACAATGTTGTAATTCCAGCTTCCGGGACCTCTGAAGTTTGTTGGCAGCTAAGATACCTTTTAAAAGTTGTATACAAAAATATTCAGCTTATTTAGAATTGATTCGAAGTAGAAATCTTTAGTTGGCTATCCTGGCATAAAGTGAGCAGTAATCATGACGGCCCCAATAATCGTGAAAATTGATTGTAATTGAAATATAATGTTAAAAGTGACATTTAATAATGAAACTGATTTATATTTAACATTTTATAGTAGACAATGGAATTTAAAGGCATTGTAATTAAAGAAAAAGCAAGAGCATTAGCATCACTCATATTGAGCTTCCTTTACGAGGTGTGATTAGAAAGTTTGAAGCCTAAGCTTGTAATTTAAAAATGGCAGCACATCCATATTATACTGATGGATTTCCTTTAAAATAGTCACCTTCTGACGGAGTACACCTACTCCAACTATGTTTCAATTTTTCGAAGCATTCCTATAGATATTTTCTTTCTTAACCGTATGAAGAACCCTCTTAATTTGGCGGGATTTTTGAGACCATTTTTTTTTAATTTGAAAAGTCTATGTACGGATATTTATAGTATTAAAGAGGACAAGCAATTTATCCAAATGACTTTTTTTGATAAAAAAAATCTCAGAGTTATAGCATTTTCAAAATTTTTTAAATCAACCGAAAATCAAAATTTTAAGCAAAAAAACGCACGATATGAAAAAAAGTCAAGAGAAGAAAAACACTGATTTTTGAAAGCCCTAAAAGATTAGCATAACAAATTTTTGGATTTTCTCGGAAAATAGAAAATTAAAATTTTGATTGCACACAAATGAAAAATCAAAATTTCCACTTTGTGGTCAAACTATGTAGGATACGAAAAAAGATGAAATCGCCAAAATTGTTATCCCCTCAAAAAATCTACCATTTCGTTAAGAATCACTTCTTGATAGGACGCATACTGTTTGTTTTATTCGTGAAAAATAACATTAAAGATAAAAAAATAAAATAAAATGTGGGAAATCGACGAAAGTGACGAGAAAAAAAAGATTCAACAAAACCTGTTTACAAATGTCTGTCAAAAAACGAGCGAGCAGCGCGAGTGTCACGATGAGAATGTATACCTCAAAGCCTACAGAACTTTGAGAACCTTAATCATTGACGATACTTAATTAAGCTGACAATTCAGAATATCAAGACGCATAATACGAGGGTAGTTAAATAAATCCTTAGAATGAAGTATAATAACAATTTTTTTGGGGTACATTTTTTTTTATTTTTCAACATAATCTCCTTGGAGCTCTATAAACTTGGTCAATCGCTTTTCAAGTTTTTTTAATCCTTCAGAAAAGTGCGTTTTCG
>NC_046663.1:127780668-127793577 GCF_010883055.1 Belonocnema kinseyi
GTGGTAACAGTTGTAGAATGTTTTCTACGTGCAAATTGTTTACATTCGCAAATTGTTCACGGCGAAAGAGCAGCAGTTCAAACGGTTGCATAGCAACAGGACTAGGGATAGCAGGAGCCGTGCCGCCCAATTCTAGGCCGTTATGAGTACACATGAAATTAACGAAAAATGCGGTCCATGGGACCGCCGCGCGGAGTCCTCAGGGTTAAACACTATTTAAAAATTCCATAACTTTTCCAGGTCTTCCAGGTATTGTAGCAACCCTGATAAATATATAGCGTAATTATACTAAAATCTAGCAGCTGCCCCTTTCTTTGGGTAAGTTTGTCCCTTAAGGATCTACATTCATACATATTAATAACTAACAATATTTTTCTGCATTTTTTATATAAATAGGCAGGCTGTATTGAAATTACCGAGCAACAGTCCAAAAACTTTAAAAATGTATATTAAATTAACAGGTATAGGGAAACCCAGATAGAAAGGTTCTCAATGATTCTCTCAATTTGTTGATTTCGTAGTTACTGTTTTTTTCTTTAGAATTGCAGCATAGCAGTGTGGAAGATAGCAAATTATAAATTAACTGTAATTTTAAAAATAATTATACTTATCGCAGATGAACTAAAACGTATTTTTCGTGACTGAGAATAAAGCATTTGAGAAACCAAAAATCCAAGTAACCATCTTTAAAGACTACACCGTGGCTTATGATGTTCATAAGGTGTTGATTGGTATTAACGAAATCTAATTATTTTTGAGGTTGATAAATATAATGAAGCAATATTGAAATTTAAAAATAATACAAATGAAGGGCACAAATTTAGGTCGTTAGGAACTGCAATTGTTTTTTCTGTGCTCAATCTCTCTTTTAAACACAATAACACAGTGACAGCAGGGACTCTGTTGGTTTTCCTCATGCCTCAGTTTACAAAAATTAAACGATTACTTGTCTACATAAATATTCAATTGTCTTTTCTGTCAAATAGTAACAATATCTCATTCAAATGTGCAGTTATCGAAAAGTTATTAAAACATTGTTGAGAAAACGAACGATTAGAAAGTAAATGGAAATTCAAAAAGATGAAATTGTAATTACTAGTTACTAATTAGTAATAATTACTTGAGCGAAAATGTAACCTGACCTTAGGAGCCCCCCCCCCCACAACAAATATTCAGGCTCAGATTACAATCTGTCGCCATCGAGTCGATTCTGTATGGTCCATTCATGAATTTTGCTTTCACGGGCAGGGTCAAGATCATGAGTTACGATCGCAAAGAAGCCTCCCTATTTTGGATGATTACCGTAAAAAGTGCTAAGAATACAAGGCGTAAATTTGACTTCAGTTGAAGTGTTGTCAGCTCATGTAAAATTCGTTCTTACACCTATGTGCGCTATATAATACATTAAGGCGGACAAGAGCACCTGTTATTGGCACCTTAAGACGAAATTTAGACTTTAGGAGATAAATAAACACCTAAAATATTGAATTCTGAAATAGTGATAGTTATACCTACACTTCAATTTTTATGCAGAATATACTGGAATGTTGAATTATTATTCAAAGTAACCTCACATACGCTCTTAACATTTCTGTGATTGCATTAAAACACTCAATTTAAAAATTATGCATTTGAAAATATTAAATAATTTTTGTATTAGTCATTCTAAATTTAATATTTTATAATTTTTTTTTTGACAAGCCAATATCTTTGACAGCACATATAAAGCTTAACCATGTCACATGTGTTCTTCGGTATACGTTTTTCTTTCTTTAGATATACTCTCTGATGGACATACAAAATACAATAAATAAAATAGAAAACAAAAATGATACTAATTTCCCGCTTTAAACCAGCAAAATCAACAAAAAATTCAAACATGGACATATAAATATAGTCAAATTAAACCGACCACCGATTGAATAAAAACCTTGGCTATTTATAATATAAATTTCTGCGTAGCATTTAAAACATTGTACGACAATATTATTAAACATGATATGTATAAAGATAATAACATTCTATTTGCAATTTAAATAAAAACAATATCTACATATACCAAAAGACTAAAGAGGATTCATGGCCGATTACACCAACTGTGATTAAATTTGAATCATTGATTAACTTAGTTTAATTAGCAGATTGTGTTCCACCAACTTTTAAAGCAAGATTAAAGAAGTCTAATCGTTGATTAACTTAACCGGCCACTTTTGGCTGGGTATCGAGTTAATCAGCGATTAACGGGAGCCAACACAACCTCAAAATTAAAGTTCAAGTATAGTGTGAAATATTGATCGAATTTATAACGATATCTTGTACTCACACAAATTATATTCAATTTCAATCGATAACTAATTCCTGTCCATTTATTTAGAAACGATGTGAATAAAAAAAACACGTCGCCGCTTCATGTTCGTGAGCAGTCGAGGTATATTGTGCGCGCGAATACAAGTTCGAAATCAGCCAATCGGAATCACCATTACAACAGAAACACGCAGAAACTAGAATTATTGCGAATAGAGCATACGGTTGGCTAACCAGAGGTTAAAAATTCATGTTGGAACACGCCACAAGTTAATCGTGATTAAAACGCTGATTAAAAATCATCATAATTAGCTAATCATGGATTTAATCACAGCTGGTGGAATCGGCCCATAATATATAAACAAAACTTTCGAGGTTACGATTACCGGTATGTAAATCACAGCTTTATTTATTATTATAACGACTTTTGTCGCTCCGGCACTTTTAATACATCATCCTATGAGAAATACGTGAAATGCTGCATGCCAACACACGACCACTTTATCATGTTGAGTTTTTGAACATTGCACAGCTTAGTGCTAATTTTGTACCGCATCAAAAAATTTTGTGCTTTTTTATTTGTTGAAAAAACCTGTGGTCGTGCTGGGTTAATATTAAGCTGGCACGACCACACAGGAACTAATGCAAAATTTTCATTTTTCAATATTTCATAATTTAGTGCTAATTTTGTACCACATTTCAACATTTTTAATTTTTTAATTTATTGGACAAAACTACAGGTTTCCTTTGGCCGAAAGTGAAGCTGTCACCGCCACACATGAAATAATGGAAAATTCTCATTTTTTAATACTGCATAATTTAGTGCTAATTTTGTATCACATTAAAAAATTTTGAGCTTTTTAATTAAAAAAAAAAAACTACTGGTTTCCTTTGGCCGAACGTTAAGCTGGCATGACCACACATGAAATAATGGGAAATTTTCATTTTTTAATATTGCATAATTGTGTGCTAATTTTGTCGGACGGTAAACTAGTATGAACACACCGTGAAGCACTTTAAATACTGAAAAAATTGCTGTACATATAAATTGCATTATACATGCTCAAATATGATTTTTATTTCCTTTAAGTTGTTTATAGTTATTGAAACCATTGTTTTATAAATTAGACACCGAAAAATAATATAGCAAGGTTAATCGCTAGGTAAATACTTTTTTGTGTATAAACTGTTAAAAACAGTTATAAATTTGTAATATTTATGTATATTAAAATTAATAGCTGAAGCCTATTACATCACTATTAGGAACGTGTTTATTAAATTTCATGTACATTCATGAAAATCGTTCAGATAATTCCATTTTACACAAAATCAAATTTAGTTTTGTCAGTGATTTTCGATTCTTAATAATAAAAAATGATACCTTCTTCAAGTGAACCAAAAATAAAATCAGTTTTTAATTCGAAAAGTTTAACTACGCGGATAAATGATAGACATAACCTACAATCAATTCTACTCACACTAAATGTATACTTTAATGGCGATTATTTGATCAGATTTGAAGAAGTAAGAACACTTTGAGTTTTCAAGTATACTTCTATACCAACCTGTTTATTATATTTAATACATAATTTACATTATACAGTTTTTCACATTTCAATGTATATTAAATTTCAACTACCGTTTATGCAAATGACTTGATATACATTTGTATTAAATTTGATACAGATTTTTCTAACAGTTTATACTTTGAAAAATTCTTCAAGCATCCTGAGAGTAACATTTTTTTTTTTAGATGAACAATAACGCAGGCTCTAATTTTTGTAGAAATTTCCGTCCAATTAAAATTTTGAAGGAAAAATAATTACAATATGCTAAGTTTTTGGAAACTAAAGAAGCCAGGTTATTTTGACGCTCGCCAGTACAAAGGAACAGTTAAATTCAGGTTAATGGAATAATAAATAAACTGTCGTTCTAACAGATCCTAGCCGCAAAATGATGTCATAAAACCCTTATAAATAGATAGTTTTCAGCTGGGCAGTCGTCATTTCCTCCACGGCTACCTGCGTACCCTTCCCCTTCCAGTCTGCAGCGACACTACCGCTCACTGAATTCGAAGTTGCTCCAGGCCCTCGATGCTACGTCCCCTGGGGAGATAATACCTTTGTCTTTCAACTTGAATCTATTCCTGTCTGCATAATATTATTCTGTCCACGAAAATCATATAAATATACAAAATTAGATAAATTTCAATCTAATAAAGTATAAATATGATATATTCACATTTTATGGACGAAAAATTATACAATTTTCCACTTTTGGTCAATTATACATACAATACAATACAATTATAAATAATAAATAAATGAATAACAAATAAAAACATCAATAATAAATAAAAAATAACAAAACAATAAATAAAAACAATAGATACAATTTTCTACTTTTTAAGTTATGATGGATTGATAACTAATTCAAGTTAACAAAATTAAGTGTCAGAACAAGTTATTATTATTATTATTATTATTTATAACAATATTCTCTTACAATTATTATTGTATGTGGCAGTTTTCTTTCTAACATTTTTCACTCTTGGTCCACTTTGAAATTTTAGTTAGATAATAATTAATTTAAGTTGACATTCTGAAGGAGAAATTCCGAGTTATATTAATGAGGGCAGCACCAAGCAGCAATCCTTTGCATATTAGCGATAAGAAGGGGGCGACGGCCAAGGGCCGAAGTCTAAACATCCGGATGGGGACTCAGGGCTTGGAGAGGAGATGCTTGTGAGACATTCAGTGGCGAAGCATCGAGAAGTCCGCACGTTAATTTGAAAGATGTCACTAAGCCTTTCTATTTCATTTGTATTAATAGGATAAGGTTATATAATAAATTTTAAAAGTCTTCGACATATAATCTTTCAAACGTTATTCAAAATCCGTCTTACAATTCTCTTTTAATAATTTTTGAAAAATGCGGATTTCTCTTAAATTCTCAACAGCTTTACCAAAGGAAAACACATAGAAAATTTATTTTGAATCACTTCATTAACGCAATGGGGAGCTTACGAAAATTTAATATTTTTGTCGAAATTTTTTAGAATCTACGTGGAATAGGCGTGGAAGTATCGAGGAAAAGGGTAAGTTGAAAGACAAAGGGATTATCGTTATGGGGGACCTAATATGGGGGGCCTGAAGCAATTTCGAATCCAGTGAGGGGTAGTGTTGTTGCGCAGTGGAAAGGAAAGGTTACGCAGGTAGCCGTGGAGGAAAAGACGATCGCGCTTTTCGGCTAGCAAGAATTGCATCCGAGGTATCTTCAGGTGCTCCTCCCACAAAAATGGGACAATGGAAAAGGACTCTTGAAATACTCCTTCCATGGAAAACAATGCTATTATGAAAAATGTATGTGATCAGGATGAGGAAAGGATGCATAGAAGAATCATTCAATAAAACTAGTCCTTCTTTAAGATAATAAGAATTTCAGTTTCAGTTGAAGGGCAATGACAAAGAATGTCACATGGTGTGCTTAAGAAAACTGCCTAGAATATAAGATTTACTAATGTAAAAATGTATTATTTAACCAAAGCCAGAAATATTCAGCAGAATTAGAATTTTTATTTCACTTCGTCAAAAGTAACTTTATTGTCCAATATCAATCAAAAGTTACATTTTTTGCAATAGGCAATAAATTATCATTTTTAAATATTATCAATGTATAATATCAATTGAAATAATTATTTTTGAAACCCAAAACTTACTCAAGATATAAATTTTGAATAAAAAATAATTAAGCTTTAAACAAAAATAATAAATCTTAAACGAAAACAATGAATTTTCTACCCAAAAGATGAATTTTCTGATAAAACAAGACAATTCTTCAGTAAAATAGATGACTTTTCAACAAAACAGTTTAATTTTCAACCATACACTGAAAAAAATCATTCTTAGCACCAAGTAAATTTATTTACTTGAATCCTATTTCTTAGCACCAAGAAAATATTCTTTAACAGAAGTAATTTTTATTTAAACTAGACATATATCTTTTGTTGATCTAAAAAAATGAATTTTTTGGCTGTATTTTCTTGATTGAAATACATATATCTTACATGCAAGAAAATGGTTTCCTTAATTCAAAAGGTCTAGATTCGTTGAAATGTGATTTTTCGCTCAAAGAAATATATATTTGATTCAAAGAGTTCGATTCTTTGAACTGATTCGGGACATATTTAAATGAATAATTTTTCCATACTTGAATGAAGAATTTAGGTTTATTTAAATCAAAGAAATAATAATTTAATTCAAAATAATATTAATTAAATTACAGTATATACTTTTTTGTCACAAAGGGTTCATGCATTTTTAGCAATGGAACAGTAATTTATATAAGAAGGAATTTTTTTACGTAAATTCTTATTTCTTCGGTGGAAGAAAATCTTTCATTTAATTACTAGAATTAAATTATTCGTAACAAATGAACATTTATTCCAACGAAGTAATCATTTTTTTTTAAATAAAAAATCTAATAATTTGGCGTCATTTGATGCAATAGTTTTTTGAGCCTATAAAATATTTGCTTGACCTTAAAATATATTTCTTTCCTAGTAGATAGGTAGGGCGCGTTCTGGCGCACTTTTTCCGTATGAATAGCATACTTGTGGCTAGAGTGCAGAAGGCTGTAAGATTGGTTTCGCTCCTTGTGCTGACTAACGAATCACATTTTTGAACGATCCACACTATCGATATTGGAAATCAATACTCAAAAATCATGGGAATGGATATTTTCAGCCCCAAAAACATGGAATAGGTGATGATATGATAACGATATCGTAATATTAGACTATTTAATACCTGTTATTCCCGGAATTGAAGTTTTTCATCCAAAAATAATATAATTTTTTATGTATTAAATGTTTATCGCAATAATGCATCATTGAAAATTTCCAAGATCTGCAACCACACTCGTGCTATCATAACAATTCTCGGTAAACAAAATTCCACTCTGATTACGTCATCGTCGATTTCTGGAATCCTTATCTATGTGAACTTAATTAATTAAACGTTCTCCTTTGATATTTGCCGACATGAGCGTCATATTTTATATGATACTGAACAATTTCTGGTGTGAACAAAATACCATTCTGATGACGTCATCATACATTCCTGGAATCCTTATCTATGTGAACTAAATTAATTAAACGTTCTCCTTTGATATTTGCCAACAGGGGCGTCATATTTCATATAATGTTAAACAATTCTCGATAAACAAAATTCCATTCTGATGACGTCATCATGATTCCTGGAATTCTTATCGAAAGTGTTGCCATATTTCACCAATATCGGCACCATATAAGCGGTACTGGTAAACAACCACGAGTAGGTTTGAAGTATAAAACGCTCCAAGATCTATATCAAAGTACAATTTTTTCGGTGATTCCATCAGTTAATAACAAGACATACATAACCTTTAAATAAATTGAAATCTACGCAGTATTTCTACAAGCGTCATCAGATGATAACAGGACTTGCATAACCTCAAATAACTGAAAATCTACACAGTGTTTCTATAAGTGTTCGCTGATTCCTTTTAAAGCTAAAAATGGATTTCGAAAAATGTAAAAAAGTTCTACAAATCATGAAGATGGGATACCAACTTATACTCGAAAAGCAACCCCCAGCAGCTTATGAAATTAGATTGTGGACGAAGGCTGGAACTAAAAACATCAGGATATTAAACAAAATATTGTGGAAGAACATTCTGCTATGCGTGGGCCAAAAACATGCGATTATGAAGTTAGTTGGTGATCTGAAGACAGCAAGCAGAAAATTGAAGAAGTTGCTCAAGACAGGAACTGGTATGAATGAAGCTTCGAAGAAACTGAGCGAGAGGGTGAGTTGGGATGATGTAGCAAGTGCTTTTCGAACACGAATAAGAACGGGACTTATAACAAATTTAATTCATAAAGATTTAAATACATTTTTGGATGATTGTAGACGCACGTGTATTCCACGAATTAAGAATGCAATTAATAGTATAGGTAATATCAAAGCTTGCGTAGAATTCACAGGTATTTTCAAGGCATTAGTGGGAGGGGAGGAAAAAATCGATGCAAAACGTGTTTGCATTGCAAATAATCCTATTCTAACATCTACGAATATTGGTGAATGGTTTGAGGATAAAATTCGTCAACAAGTCGAAATTAAAATTAAAGATTTAAAAACATCAGATTCAGGGTGGAGATTAATAGAAATTATCAGCTTAACGGTTAACATAAATAGATACGCCCCTTTTCAAGTTGGAGCTTCAACTTTCATTGAATTACCTGATTTTATACATAGAAAAAAGCTGTAGTTAATATTAAAAATAAAGACTCGTATTGTTTTCTCTTGTCAGTAATGGCAGCTCTTCATCCTGCTGAAACCCATTCTAATCGAACTACTTCTTATCCTAAGCTTGATGGTTCAGAACTCAAATATAATGACATCAAGTTTCCAATTACTCTTGAGGATATTCCAAAATTTTAGAAAATGAACGGTTTAAGTATAAATGTGTACAGATTAGAGTCTGCTCAATACAGTACGAAAGAGGAAATTGTTCCAGTTTATCATTTTGCTTTAATCAAAAATCTATCTAGACTAGTGAAATTACAAATAACTGAAGGGAATTGTTCCAGCCATTTCTTTGTGACAGGTGTTTGTGTCACTTTAAATTTAAGAAATCTCTTGAAAAACATAGAATTGATTGTGACAATCTGAATAATAATTGCACACTAATACTCCCCACAGAAGAGGATGATATTTTGAAATTTAAAAATTATAAATACAAAGAGAGGGTTCAATTTGCAGTATATGCTGACATAGTGTTTGTTAGAGCCAGTTGCCAATACGCACGGAAATGCTTATCAGAAACATATACCTACAAGTGTTGCTTATTACACAAAATGCAGTTTTGACGATACACAATCTGAACCTCAAGTTTATCGTGGCGAGGACTGCATGACGTGGTTTGTCCTTGAGTTGAAAAAGATAGCTGAGAAAGTAGATTCTTATTTTAAAAATACAGATTCAATGGAACTCTTAACATTAAAGCAAGAGTATGATTTTCAAAACGCAAAAGTTTGTAATATTTGCGAACAAGATTTTAACCAAGATGATGTTAAACATCTGGATCATAACATTTTACAGGTAAATAACGTGGCCCTTCTCATGACAGGTGTAACGTAAATTACCAAGACTCACATGTAATTCTCATAGTATTTCATAATTTATCTGGCTACGACTCTCACTTTTTCATCAAAGAATTGGCTACAAGCTTTGAGGGTAATATTTCATTATTACCTATCAACAAGGAAAAATATATATCCTTTACAAAAAGGATGCAAAATACAAAGTTAAACTCAGATTTATAGACTCTTTTCGATTTATGCCAAGTAGGTCTGTCACCGTGAACGATCATATCTGTTTGAGAGATACTTTCAGACTAAAGACTGAACCTACATAAACCTGACATTTATAGTTTTTCACTCAGTCATAGTCAAGATGCAATTTGAAGCACAACGTATAAAGCTACCTATCGATAATATCGATTCGCTTGTACAACATGAGAAAAAAGCAAAACGACATGGACATCTGTTACCAAGCAGTGTACGAGAAATATTTTGTGGACCTTCCAACTGTGGAAAGACAAATGCTTTGTTGGCTCTGTTAATACACCCAAATGTATTGAGATTTGAAAATGTTAATGTTTACTCTAAATCTTTAAATCAACCAAAATACAAATTTTTACAAAAAGTTCTGAACTCAGTAGCTGGTGTTGAGTACTATCCTTTTAATGAGCATGATGATGTTGTAATACCAAATAAAGGTAATTCAAATTCAGTGTTTGTATTTGATGATATAGCCTGTGAAAAGCAAGATCATATAAAAGCATTTTTTTCCATGGGCAGGCAAAAGGATGTTGACTGTTTCTATTTGAGTCAGACATATGCTCGTATTCCGAAACATCTTATACGTGATAATGTTAATTTGCTTGTATCGTTTAAACAAGATGAGATTAATCTGAAGCATATATATGATGATCATGTGAATAGTGACATGCCTTATTCACAATTTAAAAAGGTGTGTTTAGCTTGCTGGTATGATGATAAGAATGGATTTGTTGTAATTGATAAGGATAGAAATCTGAATCAAGGTAGATATATAAAAGGTTTTGATTGTTTTGTTAAACTGGAAAAGTAATAAATATGTATGTAATGACTACATAGAGACAGTTACACTTTGAACACTACGGTATTAACATGTCTACACGTGAGGAGGGCTTTCATAAGCAAAAACATATTATGCATGAAATTGCTAAAGCTAGTGAAGCGATTCGACGAAAGCATAGATTACTAAAGTTGGGTAAAGAAATAGTTGATCAGACATTAAATGATACCTTTAAGCCCATCATTACACCGCTTGAAAAAATATTTAATGGTTTTAAAACTGTTAAAAGAATTGATCCAATCGGAAATGAAGCCAAGAATAAAATGAAAAATGAAATGAAGAGTGAATCTGAAGAAGAATTTCAGCAAGAGTTTCAAAATGAACGTGAAGAGCAAAATGATCAAGATGATGATGAAACTTCATTCTTGTCAGCATACGATTCAGAGGCGTCAGAGGATTTAGAAACACCAGTTTCATTTGCATTAAATGGTACAGCAATTGATTATCTTCAAAAGTTGGGGGAGAGAAGGAGAGATATAGATAATGTTTATGGTGTACGAAACTTATCGAAAGACAGACTAATGATTGGAGATTCTTCGATAAGTTTCAATAAAAATCTGATTAATATAGGCACTGTAAGCTATCCAAAGAATGTGGATTTGCTTGAAATTTTGTTTAAAAAGATACCAAGTAGTACTTTTATAAATAATGAAGACCTTAAAAATTTTAAAAATATTGCAATTTCAACACATTTGCATCGAAAACATTATAGAGTTGATGGGGATTTTCGTGATAATAAATCTTTCAAATATACAAATTTTATAAAAAAACTAATTCCCCTTTCACCTTTGAAAACTAACAATAAACAAATTGAACAGCGCTCTTCAATGGGTAACGGTTTAATTCCAAAATATATGGTTGGTACAGAGGCCAATAAATTAGACTATATTTATTGAGATGATCCAAACGAATTAGTTGATAGATTGCGTTTACTGTTAGCATCTCAAGCAGCGGGAAATCCAAGTGACACAAATGAAATTATGTCAATTATTGAAGAATTACGAGAAGCTGGAATTATTTATTAATCAATTTTTAAAATTAATTTATCAATTTATTACTGATAATTAATATTTATTAATCAATTTGACGATATTTTGGTCATTTGCAAAATGAGTATCGATGTCTTCGGACTTCATATTAAGCGAGCTAAGATGGCAAGTCGAGGTCCACCAGGAGTTGGATTCAAATTTACCACCGATGGGCATTATGATATCGGAAAGAAAAAGCTGTGTAATGTAGCTGATGCAAAAGATTTAGATGATGCATTAAACTTAAATATGATGCAACATGTGTACATATAAAAGTTTAAATATTTTGAAAGTTGATATGGATTCCATTCAAGAACTAGCGCATCGCAATTCAGAGCTCATTTCTCAGTTGGATGCCAAGCTGAACACACTAAAAAATGAATAACGAAAAGCTGCAACTAGCGAATGAGCTACATAGGCCTGCTAGAAGAAACTACCAACGTCGACACATCGATATCCGTAGCATCGATTAGACTTGGCAAGCGGATCTTCTTGAAATGCAACCTTATACAAAAGAAAACAAAGGATACAAGTACATTTTGACTGTAATTGATATATTTTCAAAATTAGCTTGGGCTATTCCAGCTAAATCCAAGAACGATGAAGATGTAGCTACAGCTGTGGAATCTATACTTGACAAAGGATGCATACCGAAAAATTTACATGCTGATAGAGGCAAAGAATTTTACAACTTACATTTTGAAAATCTTATGAAGCGATACAAGATAAATTTGTACTGGACGTTTAGCAATTTAAAAGCATCCATTTGCGAGCGATTTAATCGTACTTTAAAGAATAAAATGTGGATGCAATTTAGCTCACAGGGGAATTCCAAATGGATTGATATTTTTAAAGATTTAGTTTTATCTTACAACGATACTAGGCATCAGACTATTCGAATGAAACCAAGAGATGTTACTGAAGAAAATGAGAAAAAATTGTTGTTTGATGTATAAAAAAATCACAGTGTAAAACATGCAGTTGAGAAAGCGAAATTTAAAGTTGGAGATAAAGTGCGTATAAGTAAATTTAAGCATGTTTTTGAGAAAGGCTACACACCGAATTGGACAACTGAAATATTTACCGTAAGCCATGTTCAGAATACTAAACCAGTGACGCATATGCTTAAAGATTATCAAGGTCGTTGTAGGTAGTTTTTATGAGCAAGAACTAGGCAAAGTTAGACATCCAGACACTTATTTGGTGGAAAAAGTACTGAAAAAGCGAGGAAATGAGCTATTTGTAAAATGGTTAGGTTTCGATGACTCACACAATAGTGGGGTAGATAAGTCTAGCTTGTACGTATCTTTTGTATTAGTTTTAATTTTTTTTCTGAATAAAGTTGATTATTTTCA
>NC_046663.1:127793677-127808643 GCF_010883055.1 Belonocnema kinseyi
CCCCCCCCCCCCGTTTTAGTCAAATGTCCACGTTTTGAGATCCCCTGAATCCGAAAAACAGGTTTTTACGAATGTGTCTGTCTGTGTGTGTGAGCCTGTGTCTGTAGATTTTTAGTTTGTAGCACGATAACTTTCGAAAGAATTGACAGATTGAATTGGCCTTTGTTATACTTTTTTAGTGTCCCAAAATAAAGGTCAAGTTCGTTAGCCAGCCATTTTGGGTGGAAATTCAAAAAGTGAGCGTGTTTTGAAAAATTTTGAGACCACTTTTTTCAAAATTCAAAAATTGTCTGCACGGATATTTCTAGTATTCAATCATATGAACAATTTATCCTAATTACTTTTTTTTATAAAACCAAAATTTACCACATTTATAGCACTTACAAAATTTCAAAATAACACGAAAATCAACATTTTAAGCCAAATAACGCATGATATGAAAAAATGTCACGAGAAGAAAAATGTTTCTTTTTCAATGTCCTACAAGATTGTTTAAACGCCTTGTTGATTTTTTCAAAAAAATTGAAAATTCAAATTTTGACAAAATAAAAAAGAATGAAAAATAAAAAAATTACATTTTGCGGTTAAAATGTGCAAAATGGGTAAAAAGTTGACTGAACAAAAATGGTGCATTTCAAAAAGATCTACAAATTTGTTATAGATAACTTTTTGATAGCATGTGTATTTTGTGTTTTAATCGTGTAACATGATATTAACAATAAAAAATCTGCGTGGGCACATTCTCATCACAACTTATGTTTTTTAATGTCTTTTTTTCTCGTGTATGGGTTTTCAAAAAATTTACTTTTTTTTAATGTTCTTAATGCATTTTTTCACGATTCAAACAAAAAACAGAACATGGGGAAGAGAAATGACTGATTTGTTTCAGAAGAACGTACAGATCTTTACCAATTTCAACAAAAAAAAATGGGAAGGAAAGCTAATAAGATATCTTAGAGAGTTTTCCAGCCTCATTTTTGAATTAAGTTTTCAATTTTTTTATATATTAACAAATATGACGAAAGAATGGCCTTTTTATTTTACAATATATAAAAAAATTTGTTATCAACAAATTATTTGTTGAAAACATGTTTTCTACAATTTTCCATAAATACACATTTTTTAAAAGTTATGTTGCAAGAAATTGGAATTGAAACAATATTATGTAAAAAAATTTCTTTTCTGATTATCATTGTTTATATTGTAAGCAAATTTAATGTACAAATGCAGTAATCAGGTATTTTTCGACAGAAATATTCGTTTTTTTCTGTGTCATTTTTCTCAATTCGGAAATTTATGATAATTTTACTAAAATTCATAATTTGTTGTTTGATCTTATGATTTTGTAAACAAATCCAATAAAAAATGCATTATTTGGGCGCTTGTCGAGAGAAAAATTCGGTTTTTTCACTGGCAGTCTTTTCAGTTGAATCAGACTTTTAATTAGGATCTTCATAATACATTCGACAACATTCATGATGAGTTGACATATTTTATGATTTTTAAAAACAAAGTTAATAGACAAATGCATTATTCGGGCATCTGTGGACGGAAAAATTAGTTTTTTTCGATTTCAGCCGATGGAAAATTTATTTTTTTCGACATTCTAATTAAAACTGTTGACATAGAAAAAAAAACGAATTTTTCTGTAAAGAAATGCCTGATTAATGCATTTGTTTATCTAATTTGTTTAAAGAAATAATAAAATTTATCAACTTATTATGAATGTTGCTGCAACTCTTATTAACTTCCCATCTGAAAAGACTGGCATTGAAGAAACCGAATTTTTCTGCCGAGAAATCCTCGAATAATGCATTTGTTTAAAAGATCATAAGATTAATAAAAAATTATGAATTTTGCTGCAAATATCATAAAGTTCCGAATTAAAAAAAATGTACATCGAAAAAAAAAATTCTCTCGAAAAATGCCTGATTACTGCATTTGTTCATAAAATGTATCTTGCAATATAACTAGAAAATAGTATGATTATGGAAAATCAGTAGGAAAAAATTTTCAAAAAATAATTTGTTTATTAAATATTTCGTTCCTTAATAATATATACACACACACAATATTCGAACATATTCAGCTGATATTATTTCATGAAACTTAGGCGATTTCAACAGGTATGTTAAGCTGGCACAGCACTACGAAGGTATAGAGGTAACCTATTTCATAATTTAGGGCTCATTTAGGGCTAATTTGGACCCGTAATCCTAAACTTTGGGCTCTTTTATTAAAAAAAAAAATAGTGTTTGCGCTAGCTTAACGAAGGTCGTGCGATATTTCCTTTTCCCTTTTTTTTTGATTTATGGTGTTGTGCCACCATAACGTTATAAAAAATACATGAAGAAAACAATTAAACCCATTTTTGCTCCTCGCAAATTTAGGGCTTATTTGAGGCTAATTTGGGCCCGTGGTCCTAAATTTTGGGTTATTTTATTTTTTGTATAAAATAATGTTTGCAATAGCTTAACAGTAAGTTGGTTTAAGATTGCTGCCAAACGTTATAAAAATGATTTTACAAAAAATTCACCGTATAGAATAGTTTAGGGCTCATTAAGGGCTCTAGGAATATATTAATTAAAAATTTTTATAAAAATGTTTAAACAACTTTTGTTTAAACAAATTTGCCAAAACAAAATATTTTCTTTTCTTTTCTCTTGCATAATTTCAGGCTCATTTAAGGCTACTGAAAAATCATCGACCGAAGGTCGCGTGGTATTTCCTTTACCCTTTTTTTTTGGTTATACATGGTGTAGTGCCACCTTAACGTTATTAAAAATACATGAAGAAAACAATTAAACCCATTTTTACTCCTGGCATAATTAAGTGCTCATTGATGACTAATTTGGGCTCTCGTATTTTTTGTAAACAATAGGGTTTGCAATAGCTTAACAATAAGTTGGTTTAAGATTGCTGTAAAACGTTATAAAAATGATTTTATAAAAAATTCACCTCATAGAATAGTTTAGGGTTCATTAAGGGATCTAGGAATATATTAATTAAAAAATTTTAAAAAAAGGTTTAAACCATTTGTGTTTATTACAAATTTGCCAAAACAAAATATTTTCTTTTCTTTTCTCTTGCATAATTTCAGGCTCATTTGAGGCACCTGGTAAATCATCGACCGAAAGTCGCGCGATATTTCCTTGCCCTTTTTTTTCTATATGGTGTTGTGCCACCTTAACGTTATAAAAAATACATTGAGAAAACAATTAAAACACTTTTTACTCCTCCCATAATTTAGGGCTTATTCGAGGCTAATTTGGGTCCGTGGCCCTAAATTTTGGGCTCTTTTATTTTTTGCAAAAAATAGTGTTTGCGCTAGCTTAACGTTAAGCTGGCTGAACATTGCTGTAAAACGTGTTAAAAATGATTTCACGAAAAATTCACTTTATACAATAATTTAGGACTCATTTAAGGCTCTAGGAATATGATAACAGAAAATTTTAGAAATTTGTTTAAACAATTTTTGCTTAAACAATTCTAGTAAAAATGAAGTAAACAATTTTCTTCCTTTACCCTATGTTAAGGCTCACTTGGGGCTCCATAAATATGGTATTTGAATTTTACAATAAAATGTTTAAACAATTATTTATTAAACCATTTTTTTAATTTTTCATTATCAAGTTCCCAGAGCCCTAAATGAGCCCTAAATTATTGTATTAGGTGAATTTTCCGTGAAATCATTTTTAGCACGTTTTACAGCAATGTTCGGCCAGCTTAACGTTAAGTTAGCGCAAACACTATTTATTTCAAAAAATAAAAGAGCCCAAAATTTAGGGCCACGGCCCCAAATTAGCCCTAAATTATGTGAGGAGTAAAATTGGGTTTAATTGTTTTTTTCATGTATTTTTTATAACGCTAAAGTGGGACAACACAATGCATAACAAAAAAAAGAGGGTAAAGGAAATATCACGCGACCTTCGGTCGATGATTTTTCAGTAGCCTTAAATGAGTATGAAATTATGCAAGAGAAAAGAAAAGAAAATATTTTGTTTTGGCAAATTTGTTTAAACAAAAATTGTTTGAAAATTTTTTTTAATTCTTAATTATTATATTCCCAGAGCCCTTAATGAGCCCTAAACTATTCTATAAGGTGAATTTTTTGTAAAATCATTTTAATAACGTTTTACACCAATCTTAAACCAACTTATTGTTAAGCTATTGCAAACACTATTTTTTACAAAAAATACGAGAGCCGAAATTAGCCCTAAATTATGAAATACGTTACATCTCTACACCTTCAGTGTTGTGCCAGCTTAATATACCTCTAATTTAGGGCTAATTTGGGCCCGTGGTCCCAAATATTGGGCTCTTTTATTTTTGGTAAAAAATAGTGATTGTGCTAGCTTAACGTTAAGCTGGCCGACCATTGATGTAAAACATACTAAAAATGATTTCACAGGAAATTCACCTTATAAAATAATTTAGGGCTCATTTAGGGCTCTGGGAATATGATAATGAAAAATATTTAAAAAATTGTGTAAACAATTTTTGTTCAAAAAATTCTAGGAAAAATGAAGTAAATACATTTCTCCCTTTACCCTATGCTAAGGCTCACTTAGGGCTCCATAAATATTATATTTGAATTAAACAACAAATTGTTTAAACAAATTTGCCAACAAAAAAATATTCTTTTCTTTTCTCTTGCATAATTGCAGGCTCATTTAAGGCTTCTAAAAATCATAGACCGAAGGTCGCGTAATATTTCTTTTGGCTTTTTTTTTGGTTACATATGGTGTTGTGCCACCTTAACGTTATAAAAAATACATTAAGAAAATCATAAAACCCATTTTTACTCCTCACATCATTTAGGGCTCATTGAGGACTAATTTGGGCCCGTATTCGTAAATTGTGGGTTCTAGTATTTTTTGTAAAAATAGTGTTTGCAATAGCTTAACAATAAGATGGTTCAAGATTGCTATAAAACCTAATAAAAATGATTTTACTGAAAATTCACCTTATAGAATAGTTTAAGGCTCATTTATGGCTTTGGAAATATAATAGTTCAAAATAAAAAAAATGGTTTAAACAATTATTGTTTAAAGAAATTTTCCAAAATAAACCATTTCTTTTCTTTTCTCTTGCATAATTTTAGGCACATTTAAGGCCCCTGAAAAATCTTCGACCGAAGGTAGCGCAATATTTCCTTTGCCTTTTCTTTTTTGTTATATATGGTCTTGTGCCACCTTAACATTATAAAAAATATATGAAGAAACCCATAAAACCTATTTTCATTCCTCGCATAATTTAGGGCTCGTTGAGGACTAATTTGGGCCCGTAGTCGTAAAATTTGGACTGTAGTATTTTTCGTAAAAAATAGTGTTTGCAATAGCTTAACAATAAGATGGTTCAACAATGCTGTAAAACCTAATAAAAATGATTTTACTGAAAATTAACCTTATAGAATAGTTTAGAGCTCATTTAGGGCTTTGGGAATATGATAATTCAAAATTTAAAAAAATGGTTTTAACAATTATTGTTTAAAGAAATTTGCGAAAAAAATAATTTCTTTTCTCTTGAATAATTTCAGGCTCATTTAAGGCTCCTGAGTAGATAGGTAGGGGGAGTTCTGGATACAGATTTTCCGTATGAATAGCAAACTTGCGGCTAGAGCGCAAAAGGCTGTAAAATTGGTTTCGCTCGTTGTGCTGACTAATGAATCACAGTTTTGAACTATCGACACTATCGATATTGGAAATCAATACATGAATCCGGGAATGATACTTTTCAGCCCAAAAAATATGGAATAGGAGATGATATGGTATACGATATCGCAATATTAGACTATTTAATACCTGCTATTCCCGGAATTGAAGTTTTTCACCCCGAAATAATATAATTTATGTATTATATCTTTATCGCAATGGTGCGTCAATAAAAATTTTCAAGATCTGCAACCACCCTCGTGCTATTATAATAATTCACGGTAAACAAAATTCCATTCTGATTACGTCATCATCGATTCCTGGAATCCTTATCTACGTGAACTAAATTAATTAACTGTTCTTCTTTGATATTTGCCGACATAGGCGTCATATTTCATATAATGTTAAACAATTTCTAGGGTAAACAAAATTCCATCCTGATTACGTCACCATAGTTCCAGAAATCCTTATCTACAGTGTTGCCATGTTTCAACTTTTTCCGTACGAATAGCAATAAATAAGAAAGACGGAGTCTGGATCGCTATGGGTGAGTGCATATCCGCGTCAGTAATAAGGCGTGCATCCGTGTGAGGCAGGTTAAGAGTGCTAGTTGGTGCTAGGCTATTAGTGATCATCCCCTGATAAGTGAGCCGCCAGAAGATATGATGTAAGTGGTGTCATATTTACTGTATATTGATGAATTTATCGTTGAATATAATTGTTTGTTATTGTCAATATAATTCTGAGAAATAGTCGGTGTCTTTGATGTAGAGTGTGTGATATGATTATTTTCAGGGTAATTTCTGAAAAATGTATTTTGCAAGTTAAAACAGGTTGGAGTCGAAGAGTACACAGTGGTAAATCATCATCCCCTTTGATAGCTGAGCCGCCGCTCGGGACATAAGATGATGACGTAGATGGTTTATTTCACATGCACATGAGAGGGTGGCCATTCGAAGAAATATTTTTTGAAACTTCAGCAGAAATTTTTTTGAAAACTTCAACAGAAATTTAACTAAAAACTTCTACCTTTATTGCTTTCAATGCGCAAGAGATGCATGTGTATAGGTGAAATTTGATATGGGAGTTATGCATGGCATCCTGTTTTTGACTATTAATTTGATTTACTACTTTCTGATAGATGAAGCATTATTCTGTAGTCTAGAATCAACCAGAAAATTAAAATAAAGGAATATTCAAAGTCAATTGAATGGATTAGGCGCAAGAAAGGTATCTAAAATCATAATAATAGGATTCCATAAGGTAGATTAAATTCTCGGGGATCCTTGTCGCTTTATACTCGTATCAAGTAGCAAGCGAGCGAGAACTAAAGATACGTTAAAGATTTAAAATAAAAGTTTAAAAATACAAAATATAATAAAATATTTGAAAATTTTTTCAATCATCCACTTAAGCTACTGCATAGTCTTTATAGAAATCGAGAATGATTTAATTTAGCGTTAAAATGCTTTCTCTATAATGTTGAATCTTCTGAAACAAAAAAAGGTAGATATATATTACTATCAGAGATCATAAAAACCTACCTTACCGATATTCTACAGCTGTGGTGGTTTGTGCTATGTTTCCACAATATTCTGAATGGCTTCATCAAATTATACTACGCAATTTTTTTGTAAACAACTTCAAGGTTATTTTTAGTGTCCCCTTCAAAGTAATCCCCCTCAGATATAATACACTTATGCCAACGCTTTTTCCAATCATCGAAGCACTTCTGCTAATCATTTTGTGGTATAGCCTTGAGTTCTTTCAGCGATGCAGTTTTTATCTCCTCAATCGTTATAAATCCATGTCCTTTCATGGGTCTCTTCAGTTTTGGGAAAAGAAAAAAGTCACTGGGGGCCAAATCCGGTGAACATGGAGGCTGATGCATGACTGTGGTGCTGTTTTTGGTCAGAAAATCTTTCACAAGCAACGATGAATGAGCAGGTGCATTATCGTGATGCAAAAACCACCAATTGTTTTTCCAAAGTTCCGGACGTTTTTTGCGTATGGCCTCTCGCAAACGGCGCATAACTTGAAGGTAATACTCCTTATTGACCGTACGACCTTGTGGTAAGAATTCCTGATGTACTACGCCACGGTAATCAAAGAAGACAGTGAGCAAAACCTTCACATTTGACCGAACTTGACGTGCTTTTTTCGATCTTGGAGACCCAGGATGCTTCCTTCTTGGAACAGCTTTTACCACTTATACACATTTTTCTTACTCAGAGTAGACTCACCGTATGCAACTGTCAACATTTCAAGAGTTTGAAAGCACTGAATTCCATTTTTCACACAAAATTTAATGCAAACTCTTTGCTCCATTTTTTTCGAAAGAAGAAAATCGCCGAGCACACCAAACCCTTCTAACCTTTTACTCCTCTGCCAGAAAACAACACGAACTATATAGTCAAAACTGTGAACATATGATCGTGACGAGTGTACCAACACAACAAAATAAAAAATTTAAAACTTCAATGTACGTAGCCCGCGAAAATTGAACAGTCACCTTACTTTTTGAACACACAAAACACAGAGAGAGAGAGAGAGCCATTTAATAAAAAAATGATTGAATTCAAAAAATAATTTTGTAAAATTTGCAATATTGCAGAAGGCTTTACGATTAAGCGACTCGAAAACTACCATCAGATTCTTAAGAGGTCCTTTTACATACAGTGGACCACTGCAACAGATGTAGAATTTATTGATATAACTAGGATGCGAAATAAACTATTAGCCCTGAAGAAAGGCGTTATATTTCAAACGTGTCTAGAAGCGTCGATTATAATTTAGCACCTGGTAGAATATTTCGACAAAGAGGGGATATATTAATAGATAAAGGTGCTAAATGATATGCAGCATGTATAGTTTAGGGAGAACGAGAGACGGGGACCGTAATTTTGTAAGATTACAGAAGGCTTTGCTATTAAGTGACTTGAGAAATACAAACAGATTCTTAATAGGTCCGATTACATACATTTGATCACTGTAGCAGATTTGGAATTTTATATTGATATAGCTAGGATTCAGCAGTATTAAAATTTAATAAAAGGAAACTGTAAATCAAACATTATAAAAAATGACACAGTGAATACCTGCTTTCTGGAACTTTTTAAATCCGAAGTTAATATACTTTATAGAAATTAAACAATCCAAAGTTAATATAGTTTATAGAAATTAAACAATCCAAAGTTAATATAGTTTTCATAGAAATCGAGGATGGTACATTTCTTTCTGGATGACTAATTTAATTTTTGATCATAAAAGCCAGTCCATAGAAACCTACCTTACCGATATTCTACAGGTGCAGTGATTCGTGCTATGTATCCAGAATCTTCTAAATCTAATGACATCATCATTAAATTTTACTGTGCAATTTTTTTGTAAACAACTTTAAGGTTATTGTAAATGGCTTCTTACATTCCGTGATCTTAAAAAACTGTATCCGCACGTATTGATTACAACTGAGAACCTTCTAGAACAATTAGACAAAGAGGGAGATATTTTAATAGATACAGAGAGAAGTGTGTATTAAAAAATGTTTTAAATAAAAAATAATAATATTACATCAACTATTTGAGATGAAGAACATATAATTTGAATCATTTGAATGCTCCTGCTAGCATTTATGAAATAAATGTGGTACATAATTATCAAAGTTGACTGCTACAAACGATGAAATCATCTTTCACGTAATAGAGTGATCTGCTCAAAAGATTCAATGTACTAACTTGAAACAATAATATCTTATGCAAGGACACTGGGAATCAAAAATTTAAAGTGAAGCATTGAACACGTATATTAAAATGCACTATTATGTATAGCAGCTGAAAATCTTGGTTTTTCTTAGAACCAACGTTTTGTTTTAAATTGTAGTTAAGTAAACCCATGTAAAGGGGCCAGGATTTCAGTTAACAGAATAAGTAAATGAAAACTTAGTTTGATTAAGTAGAGGTCTTTGGTTAACATAGGTTACGATGAAGTGCGTAGCTATCAGGCACGCTGCTTTTCATATACTTGTAACCACGCCTCTCCTGTTAAATCTTGTATTCTCTTAAATCAAGGTAACTAAACTATCAAAAATGTCTGTAGAAGAACGAGAAAGAGTAGAGGAAGAGGAGGAGGAGGAGAAAAAGGAGGTGGAGAAGCATGAGGATACAGTAGTTGTGTATGTAGTTAAGACAAGTAGGTACTGAAAATATTGGATTCAATGATTATATCATACGAATCATATGTTGTGCGGCACTTGGATGTGCAAACAAAAGTAGCGCAACAGCTTTAAAATAGCAACAAAAAAACTTAAAGAAACTGCAGGTAACACCTTGTTCATGCGTACTAAGTGTATCTCCATTCTTTGGACTGCACTCTGCGATGAGTTTGATAAATCTAGTTGAATAGATAAGGATTTCTTACTAATACAATCATAAACATACTTTTGTCTCAACTATAGCAACTTAATAAACTAAAACTTAGTTTCATTAACAAGAATTCTTTGGTTAACACACATTACCATAGGGTGCGCCACAATCAGATATGCTGCTTTTCTCATAGTTGTAACCACATTTTTTTCTCCTGTTGAATCTTGAATGATTCTAAATCTAGTTAAATAAGCTCCTAAAATATATGTAGAAGAATAACAAAATAATATAGGGTGTTTGAGGAGGATATGATAATGATTTTGTTAAGTTAAATAGGTTCTGAAAATATTAGATAGAATGACAACTTATACTAAACATTCTGTTTTATAAGATGATTTCCTAAACTACAATTGATTCATGTAAAGGAATTCAATAAATACACATGCATTTAAAAAATTAAATTTTCTTCTTCTATTTCATCAATGTTAAGAAATATTAATGACAGGGAATCTTGATTAAATAATTTCAAAATGTTAATTTAATTACATTCAACAAGTTGCTAAACTAAAAGTATTATTCAATAATACCAACTTCCCGAATTTTATTAACAATTTAAATAATTTCGCGTACATTATTTACGTTTCCAGCTAGTGGCTCTTGTAAAGATGACGGGGCAATAAGGTACGGAATCATACGGGGGATAAAGATGAAGGGGGTGATGAAAGAGAAGTATTTCTCATGTCTTTTTAATTATCAAGTCTTGAATTAGTTCTGGAACAATTTGAACAGGCGCTAGTCATCTTGCCACTGACACAGTAAAAATGGCTGTTCGTTCATGGAATCTGAGTTTATATCCTTCTCCTCCCCTCGTCCTCCTCCTCCTACTGCTCCTCCTCCACCTCCTCTTCCTACTTTTCCTCTACTCCTCCTCATCCACATGTCCATCATCCTTTTATAACTTCTCTTTCATCATCCCCTTCTTTCCCAAATTCTCCTTCATCACCCTCTATTTTCCAACTTCTCTTTCTTCAACCCATCCTTTTCCAACTTCTCTTTCCTCACCCCCTTCTTCTTTATCCACCGTGCGATTCCGTTCCTTATTCCCCCGTTATCTTTACAAGATCCACTAGCTGGAAACGTAAATAATGTACACGAAATTATTTCAATTGTTAATGAAATGCGGGAAGTTGGTATTATTGAATAATTCTTTTAGTTTAGCAACTAGTTAAATGTAATTAAATAAACATTTTGAAATTGTTTAATCAAGATTTCCTGTTATTAATATTTCTTAACATTGATGAAATAGAAGAAGAAACTTTAATTTTTTAAATGCATGTGTATTTATTGATTTCCTTTACATGAATCAATTGTAGTTATGAAATCATCTTATAAAACAGAATATTTAGTATAAGTTGTCATTCTATCTAATATTTTCGGAACCTATTTACCTTAACAAAATCATTATCATATCCTCCTCTTCCTCCTCAAACCCCCTATATTATTTTGTTATTCTTCTACATATATTTTAGGAGCTTAATCAACTTGATTTAGAATCATTCAAGATTCAATACGATAAAAAACGTGGTTACAACTATTAGAAAAGCAACATATCTGATTGTGGCGCACCCTATGGTAATGTCTGTAAACCAAAGACGTCTTGTTAATGAAAATTAGTTTTAGTTTACTAAGTTGCTATAGTTGAGACAAAAGTATGTTCACGATTCTATTAATAAGAAATCCTTATCCATTCAACTGGATTTATCAAACTCATCGCAGAGTGCAGTATAATGAATGGAGATACACTTAGAACGCATGAAAAAGGTGTTACCTGCAGTTTCTTTAAGCTTTTTGTTGTTATTTTAAAGCTGTTGCGCTCCTTTTATTTGCACATCCAAATGCCACACATCATAAGATTCGTATGATATAATCATTGAATCCAATATTTTCAGTACCTACTTGTCTTAACTACACTATTACTGTATCCTCATCCTTCTCCTCCTCTTCCTCTTCTCTTTCTCGTTCTTCTACATACATTTTTGTGAGTTTAGTTACCTTCATTTAAGAGAATACAAGATTTAACAGGAGAGGCGTGGTTACAACTATATGAAAAGCAGCGTACCTGATAGTGACGCACTCCATCGTAACCTCTGTTAACCAAAGACCTCTTCTTAATCAAACTAAGTTTTCATTTACTTATTCTGTTAACTTAAAATCCTGGCCCCTTTAAATGGGTATATTTAACTACAATTTAAAAAAAAATGTTGGTTCTAAAAAAAAAACAAAGATTTTCAGCTGTTATACGTAATAGTGCATTTTAATATACGTGTTCAATGCTTCACTTTAAATTTTTGATTCACAGTGTCCTTACATTAGATATTATTGTTTCAAGTCAGTAAATTGAATCTTTTGAGCAGATCACTCTATTACGTGAAAGATGATTTCATCATTTGTAGTAGTCAACTCTGATAATTATGTACCAGATTTATTTCATAAATGCTAGCAAGAGCATTCAAATGATTCAAATTATATGTTCTTCATCTCAAATAGTTGATGTAATATTATTATTATTTTTGATTTAAAACATTTTTTAATACACACCTCTCACAGAATATATTAAAATATCTCCCTCTTTGTCTAATTGTTCTAGAAGGTTCTCAGTTATAATCAATACGTGCGGATACAGTTTTTTAACATCACGAAATTTTTAACATCACCTTAAAGTTGTTTACAAAAAATTGCACAGTAAAATTTAATGATGATGTCATTAGTTTTAGAAAATTCTGAAAACATAAGCACGAATCACTGCATCTGTAGAATATCGGTAAGGTAGGTTTCTATGGACTGGCTTTTATGATCTCTGAATTAAATTAGTCATCTAGAAAGCAATGTACCATCCTTGATTTCTATAAAAGCTATATTAACTTTGGATTGTTTAATTTCTATGAACTATATTCACTTTGGATTTAAAAAGTTCCAGAAAGCAGATATTCACTGTGCCGTTTTTTATAATGTTTGATTCACAGTTTCCTTGCATTAAATTTTAATACTGCTGAATTTATTTTTGTTATTTATGATGCTTTATTTTAATTTTTGAAGTAAATAAATTGAATCCTTTTTTAACAGAGGAGTAAAAATGGATTTTACCGTTTTCTTCATGTATTTTTTATAACTTTAAGGTGGCACAACACCATACATAACAAAAAAAATATAACAAAGCAAATATTGCGCGACCTTAGGTCGATGATTTTTCAAGAGCCTTAAAAGCGCCTGAAATTATGCAAGAGAAAAGAAAATATTTTTATTTGGCAAATTTATTTAAACAATAATTGTTTAAACAATTTTTTGTTCAATTCAAATATCATATTTATGGCGCCCTAGGTGAGCCTTAACATAGGGTAAAGGAAGAAATTTGTTTACTTTATTTTTACTAGAATTGTTTAAACAATTTTTTGTTATTTTTCATTATCATATTCCCAGAGCCCTAAATGAATCCTAAATTATTCTATAAGGTGAATTTTCCGTGAAATCATTTTTAGTACGTTTTAAAGGAATGTTGGGCCAGCTTAACGTTAAGCTAGCGCAAACACTATTTTTACAAAAAATAAAAGAGCTCAAAATTTGGAACTACGGGCCCAAATTAGCCCTAAATGAGCCCTAAATTATGAAATAGGTTACATCTCTATACCTTGATAGTGTTGCGCCAGCTTAACATACCTGTGAATATCTTATACAGTGTGTTCAGACAAGTGATTGGCCTGTAATTCTTCCGGTCAGCTAAGTTGCCTATTTTCGGCAGGAATATTGTGCGCCCTTCCACCAACCACTCCGGAATCGGCTCTTCCGACTCAAAATATGAGGTGAAAATACGGGCCAAATGCTGAGGGGTTGAATGGAACTATTTCCACCAGAAGGTTTTGATACAATCTGGTCCCGGTGCGGAATAGTTCTTTACCCCTCTTAATACTTTTTTCACCTCCTCGGTAGTGATGGGTGGGCATTCTTCATCAAGTGTTATGAGGGCATCACACAGCTCTTACTACAACTATGTTTGGTGTTGTCATTGTTGTTCCCACAAGAAGCCAGGGAAAGGGGTTCGTCCATCCTTGTAGAGCCCCGCATGCAAGGATAAGGCTACGTACTCTGAGAGGTCGCCCGGTTTAAAACAACAGAACGCGCAGGGCTCCCGACAATGGGTCGGCCAACAATGCCGACCACTCTAGAGCTGGGGGAGCCAATGAAAATGGATTCAATGCGATAGATCGGCGGAATCTCGGGACCTTTAGGTGGACAGAGCGACGAAATCACGACTTGCTAGAGTGCTACGATGCAAGTGTGGTTAGTGAAAGGGGTTACATGGCACGGCTGCACGCTCTGTGGTTCGAGAAACACCCGGACCTATCCCGAAAGTATTATAAATAAATAAAAGAAGCAAACGGAAATTTTGAGGTGAAGATTCTTGAAAATTTAATGCATTTTAATTATGAAAAAAATAAAGATCGGGCCACAAGAGAAGGCTCTGGGGTTTTTCAAACGCAAAGAACGGCGAAATCAGTAGACTACTGGGTGTATTGCGTGCTAAGAAAGAAATCAACGTCCCATAACGAAAATTCATTGCAGAAAACGTAAATATCACATAAAATCACATGAAACATTGATGGTTACCAGCACCTACTCTCAAGTGGTACTGACTTGTTGATCAGTAGATTTTGCCGATTAAGTCGCTATTCTGCACTGTTTCCCGATGCTGTGTTGTTACAACTTCGAGGGCGAGTTAAGCAAGCAAATCGGAGCCTTAGAATCCACCGATCCTTCTGTAATGGCCACTGCATCGCTAGGTATTGTAATCTCGGTTCAGTGGATTTTGCATATCTTCCTGTATTTAATACTATGGAATAGAGCTTTATTTAACTAAAGGATTATTTAATTTCGCTCTTATTTCATTTAAAGATTA
>NC_046663.1:127808743-127809896 GCF_010883055.1 Belonocnema kinseyi
TTCGTCTAAAAATCTTCATTTCCAATGAAACGAAGGTATTTATGTTACTTACATAGCACAAAAGATTGTGAAACATTAATCGCAGATATTGCTCATTTTCTAAAAATGTGGACAAACAACCTTCTACAGTTCCATTAATAGCTAATGTCAAAAATCATAAACAAATGTCAAATGCGCAGATCTTTCTTTGAAGCTAACCTGTCTACATAGAATGGACATTTAACCTTACATAGCGGCGACTTTAAGGAAGACGGTGTATAATGTATAGAAATATACCATGTCTTTCCTCTTGCAAATTCATGTAATACGTCCACAACGACGCAAACGCTTATCATTTACAAATCGCACTATGTATAAATTATACATCAAGTTGCAGATTGATGGTTAAAAACATGCAGTATTGCTGGCTTCAGGTGACTCTGGTGTTGTGAAACGCGGAAACTATTAGTGATGTCAAGATCTGCTGTGGGCAGGAATTTAGTGCTAATTAAAGGCTTTGGATTTGTGCACTGCAAAAAATCCGGGCACTTTTTTTTACCAAAGACGTGTAGTAATGCTGGCTTCAGCTGACTCGGGTAGGCGAAACTCGGAAACTATTAGTTATATCTAGATCTGCTTTGCGCAGGAATTTAGTGCTAATTAAAGGCTCTGGATTTGTGCAATGCAAAACATTCGGGCACTTTTTTTTTACCAAAAACGTGTAGTAATGCTGGCTTCAGGTGACTGGTATGCGAAACTCGGAAAGTATTAGTGGTATCAAATTCTCCTTGGCGGAGAAATTTAGTGCTAATTAAGTGCTTTGGATTTGTGCTATGCAAAATATTCAGGCACTTTTTTTCACCAAAAACGTGTGATAATGCTGGCTTCAGGTGACTCGGGTATGGGAAACTCGGAAATTATTAGTGATATCAAGATCTGCTTTTCGCAGGAATTTAGTGATAATTAAATGCTCTGGATTTGTGCTATGCAAAAAATCCGGGCACTTTTTTCACCAAAAACGTGTGGTAATGCTGCCTTCAGGTGATTCTGGTGTTGTGAAACGCAGAAACTATTAGTGATACGAGGGTAGTTCAATAAGTCCTTAGAATGAAGTATAAAAACAATTTTTTTTGGGTAAATTTTTTTTTATTTTTCAACATAATCTCCTTGGAGC
>NC_046663.1:127809996-127811343 GCF_010883055.1 Belonocnema kinseyi
ATGTTAAATCCACTTTCTCATTTATTAGTCTTTTCATTAACATTTTACCAAATTATTCCCTCAATATACAATATACGTTATATATTTTTTATTATTCTTCTGATCATGTATATGTTTTAAATATTTTTGTCATCGAGGTCTTTAATATTATTAACTTTTTCATTAGCTACATTAATAATTTTAACAGAAAATAGTTTTGTTTAACTTTGACAAATAATAAAATCAATAATATGAGAAAAATAAATCACAAAAATATAAAGTTCGAACTGCTTTCAAAATGTATCTCAAAATTAAATTTTATTCATATTAAACTACATATTTTCATGACTTTTTCTTTTTTTTTTAATAATTAGTAATAATTAGACTTTTTTTCATCTATTTTTTTGTTTGTTTATTTGCAAACAGTTTCAAGTTTTTAACTATTTTTGCTTTTTCTTAATGCAATTCAATGAAAACGACAAACCTACTTTTTGTGGCGCCATCTGTTTGATTAGTTTAACCGACAATTCCCCTCCGGATCGTAAGAAAATAGAAAAGTGGGGGCTATGCATGGGGCTACGCAGGAGTGACAGCGCCAGTGCTGGAAATACATTGTAACATTGATATACGTTACCAGAGGATCTGTACGTAACTACATGATATAAAATAGGTGCTACATTTGAAAAATACATGCTGAGAATTGATGTTTTCTCTATAATCGTCTTCAAGAACGAACTTTGCTTTCCAGTATTATATATAATAAACTTTAATCCTCTTTCGAGCCTGGACGGGGGGGGGGGGGGGGGGGGGGGGGGGGGGGGTGCAAGCCGCCGGGCCCCCTCTGGATCCGCGCCTGGCATTACCACACGTTTTTGGTAAATAAAAAGCGCCTGGATTTTTTGCATTGCACAAATCCAGAGCCTTTGATTAGCACTAAATCCCTGAGCAAAGCAGATCTTGATATCATTAATAGTTTCCGCGTTTCGCAACACCAGAATCACCTGAAGCCAACAATACTACATGTTTTTGATCAAAACTAACGGGCACAAAATTTATTTTTTGCAGAATATTTTATCACTTAATTAGCACCAAATTCCTGCGAAAAACAGATCTTTATATCACTAATAGTTTCCGAGTTTTACAACACCAGAGTCACCTGAAGCCATCATTACTACACGTTTTTGGTTTAAAAAAAGTGCCCGGATTTTTTGCATTGCACAAATCCAGAGCCTTTAATTAGCACTAAATTCCTGTGCAAAGCAGATCTTGATACGAGGGTAGTTCAATAAGTCCTTAGAATGACCAACAGATGGCGCGCGAATCGCTCCAAATCATCTGTTTTCAGTCAGCACCATTCCCGACTAGATA
>NC_046663.1:127811443-127813116 GCF_010883055.1 Belonocnema kinseyi
AACCCAGCATCATATATACATTTATGCAGTTTAATAATTTATTTGTTTCTAAATCTTGAAAGCTTTTTTCTCGCTGCATTCAATCCCTAATAATTTTATTTAAAAATTTTTTATTTAAAGGAGATTTTGAATTCAATATTTAATTATATTATTGCAAACCTCATTTCTAAAATGAACAGACTATAAACTATTAAACTCTATGAACAAACGTACCGCACTCATGACGGACAGTAAGAGGAAATTCACTTTTTTCGTTCAGCTTGACGCTCCGAACTTTTGTCTTCTCTATTTGTTTATTAATCATTTTTTTACTCAAAGCATGGAAAAACTGAAAGTTTGTACATAACAATTTTTTACGCTTTGATAAATGATCAGGAAAACTTTATATTATCTAAAATTGATGTTTAGGAACTCATAAAATACAAATCATAATTTGTTTATCATTCCATTTATTTGTTGGAAACAAATAGTCTTATTACCTGTGAAACTTTTTTGGTGCTAAAAGTGCTTCACATTAATGTAGGAATTACATTTAATAACAAAAATAATTTAAAAGTTTATAATAACTATTGTTATAAACCATTATAATTTGAGATTTTTCAAATTATTATTTCCTTCAAGCGCCAGGAAGACGGCAGGTATTCCCTGAAACAATAAATATTTAATAATATTTGATAAAATTTAACAATTTAAATTTTTGTAAATACATTAGATAAAGAAATTCAAATTTTTGGTCCTTTTGCACAGACATTTTTTTTTACACTGGAAATATTTTAAGCTGTTGGGCGAATAACTGCTAGTCACAAAAATATGTGAGAAGTTAACAATAACCATTGTTATGAATAATTTTTTTGACAAAATATTCAAATGTAAGGTTTTATCAAAATTTTTATTTTCTTTAATCGCCACAATGACTACGGATATTCCTAAAAAATATATCTTTGATCATATTTAGTGGAATATAACAACTTACATGTTTATAAAAAATTTACATAGAAAATGTCCCAATGCTGGCAGTATTACTCGGAAAAAGTCGGGTTTTCAATCGTAATAGATTGGAAATGAATCACAACACTGCATGCTAAGATTCACTCAATACAAAATCTTTTGACAATAACCCACCGACTTGGTCATCAAAGAAAATTTAAATTTGATAAAACCTTAAGTTTAAATATTTTGTCACAAGAATTGTTAATAACAGTGGTTATTGTTCACTCTTCTAATATTTTTGTGACTAGCAGTCATTCGCCCAATAGCTTAAAACATTTCCAGTGCAAAAAAATTTCCAGTGCAAAAAAATTTTCTATGCGAAAGGGCAAACATTTTAAATTTGTTTACCTAATTTGTTAACAAAAATTTTAATTGTTATATTTTAACAAATATTAATAAATATTTATTATTTTAAGGAATACCTGAAGTCGTTCTGGCCATTGAAGGAAATTATAATTTGAAAAATCTCAAATTCTAATATTTTGACACAAAAATTGTTTAAATTACACAGCCACACAAAAAAAAGTGTGCGGATCTGGTAACAAGACCCACGTATTCCTATGGATTTTGGGGCGCTGAATTCAAATTCGGTATAAAAAATCACCTATCACGTCATGGTTGAGCCATAACCTCAAAAAATGACGAAAAATCATGCACTGAGGCAAATAAATTTCAAAATAATG
>NC_046663.1:127813216-127819755 GCF_010883055.1 Belonocnema kinseyi
AAGCTCTGGAAGCATATTTTCCCAGTAGCAAATGTGTGCTACATCGAATGGTTCAACTCGAGCCTAACCTAGAAATAAATCTAACCTAGCCTAACCTAACCTCACGAAACACACTCAAACTGATTGTGTTGTCCTGCTGTGTTTTCGGTACCGTTTCATTCAGCTTCGGCTTAACCTACATAGAGGTTTAACCTATCCTAACCTAACAAAACCTGACCTAACCAATTACGCTGGCAACCCTGTTCTTAAACGTCTTAAACGTAAGCGTAACCCTTTGCATCGTTCCGTCGAAGAAAAAAGGACACGTTATAGCAGGCAGAAAATAGACTGAAGTAGGTCTATAAATCAATTTAATTACGATAAAGAGCAAGATAAAATGTAAAAACGAAAGATGGTGTAAATATATCCCTTAAGTCTAAGAAAAGCCGAGAGAAAAAAATTTTGAATAAAACTCTAATTCATTTGCATGTTTAAGTTACAGTTCTACATTTTAATTGAAATGGGGTCAATTCTACTTGTAGTTCTAAGTTTCTTCAAATGAGTAATGTGCGTCTAAATTTTTAACCACCTGTAGTACAATGAAATGAATTTTATTGTGTTACAACGGGAACACTTAAGTTAATTTGTGTTGCGTTAGGCAAAATTTCGTTAGGTTCCTTTAAGTTAGATTCATTTGAAGGTTAAGATCGAGTTAACCTATTAAATATAGCACACATATAAGACTGAGAGCCGTACGCTTACATAGCTACACGTGTGGTTGAATTTCATTCGGCTAGGTTAGGTTAGGTCAGGTTTTGTTAGGTTAGGATAGGTTAAACCTCTATGTAGGTTAAGCCGAAGCTGAATAAAACGGTACCGCAAACACAACGGGACAACACAATAAGTTTAATTGTGTTACGTGAAGTTAAGTTAGGTTAGTTTTTTTTAGGTTAGGATAGGTTTGACCTCTCTGCAGGTTACGCGCAAGCTGATTCAAACGGTACCGCAAACACAACGGGACAACACAATCAGTTTAATCGTGTTTCGCGAGGTTAGGTTAGGCTAGGTTAGATTTATTTCTAGGTTAGACTCGAGTTGACCCCTTCGATGCAGCACACATTTGCTACTGGGAAAATATGCTTCCAGAGCTTTATGTGTGGTTCAATAAATTTCTGTTAATTCAGGTTAGGTGAGGTCAGGTTCTGTTGGGTAAAGTTATGTTAAATAAGTTGATATCAGACAAGGGTTGATCCTCTACAGTTGTCGACATGTTTTTGAAGTGAACATTTGCATCACTGGCATTATTTTGAAATTTATTTGCCTCAGTGCATGATTTTTCGTCATTTTTTGAGGTTATGGCTCAACCATGACGTGGTGGGTGATTTTTGATACCGAATTTGAATTCAGCGCCCCACAATCCATAGGAATACGTGTGTTTTGTTACCAGACCCGCACACTTTTTTTGTGTGGCTGTGTTATTAATAAAAAAATAGAGGAGACAAAATTTCGGACAGTCAAGATCTATATAATTTAATGATCTTTAATTTAAAACAGAAAAATTCAAAATCGCAAGAAAATTGAAAGCTCTGGACATTTTTCAGTGAAAAAAGTGCATTTCCTCCAAATGAGCGTCATAAGTACAGTACGTTTGTTTATAGAATTTAATAGCTTATAGTCTGTTTATTTTAGAAATGAGGTTTGCAATAATATAATTAACTATTTAATTCAAAATCTCCTTTAAATTTAAATTTTTAAATAAAACTATTAGGGGCGGAATGCAACGAGAAAGAAGCTTTCAAGATTAAGAAACAAATAAATTCTTGAACTGTATAAATGTATATATGATGTTGGGTTTAATTTAAATAATTATATGCATTATATAAAGCCATTTTTCAATAGTCAGCAATGTTTGAGTGTTTATTTAAAATGGAATATTAAAAACTAAAAAATTCGGAACGAAATTATTTGAAACAGAAAGCCTTGAATCGTTAAAATTTCAGAGCTAACGTCAAACTTGGAAGGTCACAATGTTAATTTTATTGTTCTGTTCAAAAAATTTTTATTTATAGGTGAAAATGTTGAATTTTGATGTGTGAATAACAGACAAAAATGTATTCATTCAGAAAAAATACGAGTAAGTTGAGGAAATACTTCTAATTTTTTCATTATACTTTTGAACCTTTTAAGGATTACACAGGCACACAAAAAAGTCAAGGTCCACGGAGGCGACCTGTGGGGTTCCATGGTTCTAGGGTCGCTGATTCCAAATCGCTTGTAGGTTTTTTCAGATCAGATCGCTTTCAAGGTCGTTTGAAGGTCAAATGAAGAAAATATTGCTGAAAAAATCTTTAAAAAAATCATACATAGGTTTTTTAGCACGCTAAATCCGGATCCGGTGTCGTTAGACCTTCGTGAGTTCAAGGTCAAGGTCATTTGAAGGTCAACTCAATGAGGTACTGTTGAAAAAATGTTTAAAAAAATTAATTTAGAATCATCTTTAGTTTTTCGTCTATATAGAAACTGGAAATATTAATTTATCTTTCTTAACATAAGCTGCTGTGAATTTCTCGAAAGTAAGGCACTGTACTTTCTTATCAATATTAGCTGCTGTAGATTTTTTGAAAGAAAAAGCTTTGTACCCATAAGAATGGTATATTTATAAAAAAGAAGTGGGTTCTTTTTACCCTAATATGGTAAAAAATACATTTTTTATAAATGTCCACATGTATTTGTGGTTATGAGTGAATGTTTGCGTGTGTGCATGTGTGGATCTGCGGGTGCATGGACGTGTGACTGTCTAGATGTTTCGATGTGCGTAATCGATTCTTTTTCACATGTTCCCTCGACTAGTCGTATGACGATGACAACTGCCCCGTAAGGGGATGTGTAGAATGATTCGCTCATACGCTAGTCGGGGTACCGATGCCAGTGGAAGTGCACTACCTTACAGGGGGTCGACAGGGTGTGAGGATGATGCCGTAGTGTGTTAGTTGACGAGTTGACATTGTCCTCGTCAAAGACGATAAGCCCTTTTACTTAGCCCTGGAGAGGTAAAAGGGTTATCACCTCCAGGACGGCGGACTCACCTGCAATCGGACCTGGATTCCTGTCCTGATAGTATTTGCAATAACAGCCGCAAAATGCTTTCTATTTGGAAAAAAACTAAAGACGATTCTAAATTGATCTTCATTATACCCACAGAATGGAATGAGTCATCCAACGAAGATGATTGTTATTTCTGTAAAACCGATATCCGTGGGTAAAATAGAAAAAATTTACATAATATTAAATACGCCCAGGTAGGATCAGTAAAAAAAGCCATTTAGAGAACTCAAACGATTGATGAGGTTGATGTTGATAGTATAGAAAATTTATCAATTGAATCTAAAGATGATGATGATGATGATGATAATGATGATGACAAAAGGACTTAGACTGATGATGAAAATCAAGATGAATATGAAAGCGATAGCAGTGAAAGCTCTGATGAATTTTATAAACCAGGTGTAGTAAGCAATAGAATTGCTGAAAAATTTACACAGTCCGAACTCAATGATCTCGTAAGAGACTTGGGGCTACCTAAAGATGCTGCGAAAAATTTATCTTCAGTTTTAAAAAGTAAAAATTTATTAAAAAAAGGTGCGAAAGTAACTTTTTATGGAAAAAGAAATGAGAGTTTTAAGCAGTATTTCGAAGAAAAAGCCTTTGATGAAGAAAAATTAGTGTACTGTTCAAATGTTAAAGGACTGATGGAAGAACTTAAGCCAAATTCTTACTATATAAAGATGATCTAGAGGCCATTGAATACAAAACATATAATTGGCTTATATGTGGTGATTTGAAAGTTTCAGGTACGTTGTTAGGACAGCAGTCTGGATTTACAAAGAATCCGTGTTTCTTGTGCCTTTTGGATAGCAGAGATCGCGAAATACATTACACGAATCATAAGTGGGCTGAAAGGAAATTTTTTTGAAATAGGAAAAGGAAATATCATTGAATCGGCCCTGGTTGATCCAAAAAAAGTATTGATTCCTCCATTACATATTAAATTAGGAGCCATGAAGCAATTTGTGAAAGCCTTAGATGCAAATAGTCGATGTTTTAAAAACTTGGAAAAGAAGTTTCAATATAAATTTGATGCCAAGTTGAAAGAAGGGATTTTTGATGATCCAGAAATAAGGAGATTTTTACTAGATGATAAATTTCCAACGACAATGACAAAAATTCAAAGGGATGCATGGCTCAGTTTTAAGAAACTTGTGAAAAACTTTTTAGGAAATAAAAGAAGTGAAAATTATAAAGTTAGAGTAGCCGAAATGATTAAGAACTTTGGAAAAATGGGGTGCCTGATGTCATACAAACTGCACTTCCTGCATAATCACCTGGATTGATTCCCCGAGAATTGTGGCGATTACAGTGAAGAGCAAGGAGAGCGCTTCCATCAAGACACAAAGGAAATGGAAAAGCGCTACCAAGGCAGATGGGATGTCGCTATGATGGCTGATTACTGCTGGTCACTGAAAAGAGTGTAAAACTACAGGCAAAAAGCGAAAAAAACCATTACGTCGATCATTTGATAGTAAGAGAGTATGGTATGAGCGGAAAACATGAACACAAGTTGATACAAAAAAATATGTCTATCGTAATTGTTTATGAGGGATTGTTAATTTTTTGATCTTATTATGAGCTGGTACGTGAATTTATGAGGGTCTATCAAACTCGATATATGGGTTGTTATTTTCATATTTCAATGAACTTGAAAGTACTAGATATAGTCAAAATGACCTAGGATTTAGATTCTACGACTCTTAAAACTTATATATAAATTTTTACAAATTTTTTTGAGGTTATTTTATTGGTTTAACCTTCAAATGACCTTGATCTTGAACTAATGAAGGTCAACCGACACCGGATTCGGATTCAGCATGGTAAAAAACTTATGTCTGAATTTTTTCAGATTTTTTCAGCAATATTTCCTTCATTTGACCTTCAAATGACTTTGAAAGCGATCTAATCTGAAGAAAACGACAAACGATTCGGAATAAGCGACCCAAAAAACATAGAACCCCAAAGGTCGCCTCCGTGGGCTTTGACTTTTTTTGTGTGCCTGTGTTATGAAAGGTTTTAATATAGTAAAAAAATTGTCTTAGGATTCATGGTAAAATTCAAAATATTTTATTTTGAAAAATTAATTTCAGCAGAATAGTTAGAAATATTTTTTAAAAAATAGCAAATTTTGATAAATAAATAACAATTGAATAGTTATAAATTTGAAAAAATAGGAATAAGTTTAAGAGATATTTAGAAGTTTCGAACAAGTTAAAAAATAAGTTGAAACTTTAAAGGATGTTAAAAATGTTTTAACAAAATATAGATTTTTTAAGATTTCAAACAAAAAATTTAGAAGCTTTTCAAGTATTTTGAAAGTTTTCAAAATATAAAAAAAAATTATTTAGATTCCTTACAAAATTGACAATAATGTTTTTGATTTCAAATCGTAGATTTCAAATTATTTATGTCTTACGGTCCAATCGTAAATCGAAAAAATAAATATGAGTCAAAAAAACATGTTCTTCGAAACTCATACAATAAAATCAATCTATCTACTATCGAAACTCAAATAATTTGAAATCTACGATTTGAAATCAATAAATATCAACGGTCGAAGAAAGGATTGTTTTGTTTAATCAAATCATTTTACAATAACTTTTTTATTTTGAAAAATTAAATTCAAGAGAATATTTAAAAAGATTTTTAAAATTTTCCAAAACTGTAAAGATTCCAAAACATTTAAATGAAAATGTAGATTTTTGAAGATTTAATACAAAATTTGGTAGGTTTTTAGGCATTTTAAAAGATTTTGAGATTATGAATTTTTTTGGAGATACCTGGAATTATTTAAAGTGATTTTTTTGTAAGAAAATATACTTTTATAAAATGTTTTAAAAGATTTAAAATAAAAAAAATTTCTATGTATAAATAAAAATTGAACAATTATTCATTTGCAACAACTGAAAATTAAAATAATGTAACTTCTAATTTAAAAAGAGTTCAATAAAAAATTGTAATCTTTCAGTTTTTAATGTTTTTAACTTAACCCTCTACCGCCCACAGTAACATATATGTAACGTTTGGAAGACTTGAGTTTTTTTAAATATGACTTTGAGACGAACAGCAATTTTCAACGCAAGGATTTACATGAAAGTCAGGACGGTAATGAGCTAGAATTTTAGTTTTGTATACACTCCGCCATAGGAATAATATGCCTAAATATCTCAAAATTCATAAAAAAAAAGAAAGTTTTAAGGGCGGTAGAGGGTTAAAATTACTTGAAATGATATAATTTTCGAAAATTCATAAACTTATTGATTTATTCTTCAATTTAGGGCACTGAAAATGATGCGCTCATTTATAAATAATACAAGTTTTGATTCGTTAAAACGATTTTCTCATACAAATAATTTTTTAAGAACAAGAAAAAATCTGCCTCAGTCCGGATTTGAACCGGGCGAAGAATAACTTTAAAATTATTATTAACCTCCCCCTTGAGAGTGGAAGGG
>NC_046663.1:127819765-127825164 GCF_010883055.1 Belonocnema kinseyi
TAGTATCAAATTCTCCTTTGCGCAGGAACTTCGTGCTAATCAAATGCTTTGTATTTGTGAAATGCAAAAAACCTGAGCACTTTTTTTTACCAAAAATGTGTGGTATTGCTGGCTTCAGGCTACTCAGTTATGCGAAACTCGAAAACTATTAGCGGTATCAAAAATTTCCTTTGCGCAGGAATTTAGTGCTAATTAAGTGTCTGGATTTGTAGAGCCTGGTTTATAAAATTCAGACGCTAATGAAATTGATAATAAATTACTATAATAATACGAATATGCTAATAAATGAGGAATAAATCATAAAACTAATTGCTACTTTTTTTTACCAAAAACGTGTGGTAATGCTGGCTTCAGGTGACTCGGATATGCGAAACTCGGAAACTATTACTGCCATCAAATTCTCCTTTGCGCAGGAATTTAGTGTTCTGCATTTGTGCATTTCAAAAAATCAGGACACTTTTTTTACCAAAAAAGTGTAGTAATGCTGGCTTCAGGTGACTCTGGTATGCGAAACTACAAAACTAGTGGTATCATATTCTCCTTTGGACAGGAATTTAGTGCTAATTAAGTACTAATATATTCTGGAAAAACTAAATTTTGTGCCCGGTAATTTTGATAAAAAACATGTAGTAATGGCTATTTCAGATTACTGGTATATGAAACTCGAAAACTATTCATCATATCAAGTTCTACTTTGTGCAGGAATTTCGTGCTAATTAAGTGCTGTGGATTTGTGCAATGCAAAAATCCGGGAATTTTTTTTACCAAAAACGTGTAATAATGCTGGTTTCTCGTGACTCTGTCATATGTAACGCGGAAACTATTTTTGCTTCCAGTTCTCCATTTCTGGTAAAAAAAGAGCCCGAATTTTTTGCATAGCACAAATCCAGAGAACTTAATTAGAAATAAATTCCTGCGCAAAGCATATCTTGTTATCACTAATAGTTTCCGAGTTTTACATAGCAGAGTCACCTGCAGCCAGCATTAATACATGTTTTTGATTAAGATTACCGGGCAAAAAATTTAGTTTTTGCAGAATATATTAGCACTTAATTAGCACTAAATTCCTGCATAAAGCAGATCTTGAAATCACTAATAGTTTCAGAGTTTCACAACACCAGAATCATCTGAAGCCAGCATTACCACACGTTTTTGATAAGAAAAAAGTGCCTGGATTATTTGCATAGCACAAATCCAGATCACTTAATGAGCATTAAATTCCTGCGCAAAACAGATCTTCATATCACTAATAGTTTTCAAATTTCGCATACCCGAGTCACCTGAAGCCAGCATTACCACACGTTTTTGTTAAAAAAAAAAGTATCCGGATTTTTTGCATAGCACAAATCCAGAGCATTTAATTAGCACTAAATTCCTGCGCAAAGCATACCTTGATATCACGAATAGTTTCCGAGTTTCACATAGCAAAGTCACCTGAAGCCAGCATTAATACATGTTTTTGATCAAAATTACCAGGCGCAAAATTTAGTTTTTGCAGAATATATTAGCACTTAATAAGCACTAAATCCCTGCGGAAAGGAGAATTTGATACCACTAATAGTTTCCGAGTTTCGCATACCGGAGTTGTGGCTTCAGCTGAAGCTAGCATTACTGCATATTTTTTACCAAAATTACAGGGACAACATATTTTTCCTGCAGTCTGAATTAGCACTAAATGAGCACTAAATTATAGCATAGTGCCCACATCGATATGACATTGTTGTAATTCCAGCTTCAGGGACCTTAAAAAGCTCGTGTTGGAGTCACCAAAATTCGACTCAAGAAATAAATTGATGTCTTCAAGCCATACATTTAAGTCTGGCTCCGTCTCAAAACTGAGACATGCTCAAGTCAAACTTTACTACTGTAGCATGTCTTGATTGGGAGCAATTCAAGTCCAACTCAAGTCGAAGCATTTTTACTCAGGATATTTGTCCTTAGCAGAATTTAAATATTTTGTAGCAATTATGAAGTGGAGCTTTTTATAAATTATTGGGTGATGTTATTTAAAAAAAAAAGTTTCACATTTGATTATTCTCGTAGTGGGTTGTCATGGAAATATGTTACGGTGGCCTATTCTGCTATCAACATGCTTGTTTTTTTTCTAGATTAAAAAATACTGAATTCCTTGCGAATAAATACCGCTAGACGATCTAAAATTTTCGCATAAAACCAATTTCACATTCTTTTATAATATATATTAATTTCAGTTTCTAAGGTATGGCTACCTAGACACTCGGAAAGAAGCTTTGCATTAAAAGGTATTCAAAATTTTGAATCCCTAAGAATGCTGTTTCTGTCCTTCGTTTTTTAATCCTCATTCGGCAGCGAAAATAATAAGATTTCAATCCCTTTTAAAGCCGATCGGAGCTGTCAGACGTAACCTCTAATCAATTAAAAACACCATTTTCGTTTGAAGCATTATAATGCGCTTCAAAATCATGACATTTGCAAAATCTGAAAGGATTGTATTCAAGAATATATCTCTTTATCGTGAAATTTTCGCTTTGTTCAAATATAATCAATTACAAAAATATAAAGTCATGGTAAAAAATTTCAAAAAATTATTTTTCACCAGAAACTTCTTTATGGAAACTAATCCTGATATCGTAAAATGACAAATCCTTTGTTTTAAAAAGATTTTTATCTTATCATTTTTCCAAAAACAGTAAATAAAAGTATCAAAATTTTCGAAATTAAAAGGGATTAAAATTTTTCTATTTTTTGGTTTCTTTGTGATATTCAGAAAAATATTTCCGGCGCTAAGTACAGAAAGGGAATCAATTTAAGAGATAACTTCAACTGCTGTGAAATTTAAAAGAGGAGGACGACAAAAACGGGATCCAGAATTATTCAATATTTCTCACGTTCCCACTGGATGAATGTAATTTTTTAATACTTTATAATGCAAGCCTTCTTACCGGGCACACTCAGCTATATCTAGTAATGTTACGGGATTTTCATGGATTTTTTATCAGTCATGTTGAGAAAATTGTAATGAAATGGACTAAAGTCTATCGATAACTACATATCCGTAAGTAAGGTCCGTTAAACTGGCAGGACTACATTATAAAAATGGACTGAAAACCTATAGGGAATTTGAGGCTCATTTAGGGCTAATATAATGCCCCGTTTCCAAATTTAATGCTCTTCATTTAAACAAAAGAACCGGCGGTAATGCTAACTTAAAGTTAAACTACCAGGATCACACAGAGAAAAAAACGACTTTGGCATTATTTCTTTCCACAATAAGCCTGGGCTCATTTAGGGCTCTGGCAATATGACAATGACAAATTTTAAAAAACTATTAAAAATTAATTAAACAAGTAAAACTGCGAAAATTCAAAATGGCGGATCCAATATGGCGGACGAAAATACAAAAAAGGCTCGATTTGGATAAATCACGGCACTTACGAGTTTTTAGGGCCGCTTAATCCGAATCTGAAGTAAAAAATTTGAAAATTTAAAATGAGGGACGAAAATACAAAAAACAACTCGATTTGGATCAATCTTTTATGTACCAAGATTTATCCAAAACGAGCCGTTTTTTGTATTTTCGTCCGCCATTTTAATTTTTCAAATTTTGACTTCATTTTCGGGTACAGCGAACCCAAAAACCCGTAAGTACCGAGATTTATCCAAATCAAGCCGTTTTTTGTATTTTCGGCCACCGTATTGGATTCGCCATTTAAAATTTTCCAATTTTGACTTCAGTTTCGGGTTCAGCGACCCCAAAATCCCGTAAGTCTCTCTGCCAACGAAGCGGTTAAGCAAATTTACCACAAACAAATTATTTTCGTTTTGTTTCTCTTGCATAATTTCAGGCTCATTTAAGGCTCCTGAAATATCATCAACTGAAAGTCTAGCGATATTTTCTTCCCCCTTTTATTTGTTATATATAGGTTTGTGCCACCTTAACGTTATCAAAAATACATGAAGAAAACCATAAAACCTATTTTTACTCCTCGCATAATTTAGGGCTCATTTAAGACTAATTTGGGCCAGTGGTCCCAAATTTTGGGCTCTTATTTTTTGTAAAAAATAGTGTTTGCAATAGCTTAACAATAAGTTAGTTCAAGAATGCTGTCAAACGCAATAAAAATGATTTTACAGAAAATTCACCTTATACAATAATTTAGGGCTCATTTAGGGCTCTAGGAATTTGATAATTAAACATTAAAAAAATGTTTAATAAAAATTTAAAAAAATGTTTAAACTTAAATGAGTCCTAAAGGAGCCCTAAATTATCCGGGGAGTAAAAATGGGTCTTTTGTTTTTCTTTGTCACGTCACGGCCTGCGTTATATGCCGTGAAATTTGTTACGTGTGTTATATTGCTAAAACACACTATTTTCTCAATCTTCCGAGCGGCTAAAAGATTGAGTAGTAAGATCTTGCTCGGTCTAAAGAGCTAAACCTCACCTTGCTTTATTAATTTTATTTGGATACTTGAGAGGAAAAACGATAAATACAGGAAAAAATAAAATAATAATACTAATGTAATTTATTAAACATTACTATACTAGCTGATAGAAGATCGTTGAAGAAAAATTATCAATCAAATTGTACAAAAAATTGGAAGTATGAAGTTGTTGTACAAAAACTTGGCACTATCACTACCGATATTTATCGGGCAAAAATTAATTAGCGAATTTTAGTTTTAAAACAAAATTTTGATTTGATAATCCCGAACCGATATGTCCGGGCAATAATTCGCGGGATTATATGGTTATTTCGGAACACAGTCTTTTCAGCCTGTAGCGAATCGAAGAAGGTTGAACCGAAGATTACTGCCGGACGGAAAATTGGTTTATTTTACCCTATCGTTGGAGAACTTAACTCTATACAGAAGACAAAATTGAAATGAATATTCGCAGCAAAAGACAAGACCCGGGTTGCATGTGTAATTCTCTCACTCCTGGAAGATTGGCAAGGGCTGGTCAGGAAGGGGTAGTTGAGGGTCGTTAGTTTGGAGGAAGGGAAGGAGAGAGGCCCATATCTACGAAATTTTAAGCTAAATGACCAAAAATTTCCATGTCGTCACACAGCGGACGATATGAAGGTAGGCGGAGAGACGCTTGGGCCTCGTCCTTACCTGGAGGATAGGAATTCCATCATAATCCTCTAACTTGTAACTAAGGATTAACAGTCCCGAATGCAGTAAACTTAAATGCATGGTTTTTTGAACGAACTTGATAACAAAGAGACGAATTTGTCCAGGGTTCTAGGATCACTCCCTTAACTAAGATATTTCGTCCGGATTTTAGAGATGAGTATGGCAAAAAAAATGGTCAATGCTATTTTCGATTTTTGGAAAAGGTTGAGGAAATAAAAAAAGGACAGTTTGTGCCATCTTCGAATATATATATATATATATATATATATATATGTATGTATATA
>NC_046663.1:127825264-127833879 GCF_010883055.1 Belonocnema kinseyi
CCTGGACAATTGTCCGCGACTGCCTATTTATTTTTGTAACCATATTCAGCAGAAACCCTTGGTACATGGACCCTCTATCCGCAACCCGAGGACGCGTTCGGTTGCTTTGTCATAGGCCCTTCAGTTTGATTCTATATATATAGGATGAACATAACACAATAACTGTCACACATACATACAATTCCAAGCAAGACGGAATAATAGACATTAATTGATTATTATAAAAATAAGAATATCCTCCTGCATCCCTCGTCCTAAGACATGTAAAGAAGGACATGTGACCTTGAGACATCCCGGGACGTAACACCTCCCTCTTTACGAAATGTCGTTCCAAAGGGTGATACTTTCGGCATCGAGAGAGAAGGTCTAAAGCTAGCAATCGAGATGTACAAAAGTCCTGGAACGATGGTGAGAGTTTACATGTGGTTTCAATTTTATCAAGATATGCATCACGGTGTACCCTTCTTGAATGAAAGTTTGTAATCTAGCTATTGCACAAATATATTGATTATAAGATTTGCAGTTATACATAGTAAAATTCTTATTTATGAGTGAAAAATTACATTGTTAACTGGAAGTTTAGTACAAGAAAAGCGAATAGTTACATGTTAATAAATCAGTAATAGTTCCATTAGGTATTCTTTTATTCGGCATATTGATAAGCGTAACTAGAACATGATTAATACACGAATTGCACAGCAATGGATTAAAAATTCACAGTGACGAAGCTTGCGAGAGAGAAGCATAGCACACACTCAATAAGCATACAATTATTGAGTAAAATACCTAATTCCTAAATGAGTGGATGCAGGATGATTAAAATTTAATCAACTTCAGAGGTATTCACGTGAACATTCTTTCTCGCTGATTTGTTTGTTTGTTCCCGTTGCCGGCTTAACTTTCTTTTTCGCGCGCGTTAGCCGAAGCATAAACGATTTCGTGGTTTGAACGATTCAGATTTATTCGAAAGAATAGGATGCATTACTGAAAAAAAAAATTATTCAAACATGTGTACTTGAAAATATAAGGAAACTGTGTAACGTAATATTTTAATTAGCTTTATTTATGTATTTTAATTAATTAATTTGTCATTATATTTTGTTGTCATATATTTATTTATTTTAACAAAGTGGATATTAAAAAGAATGCACCAATCTATTTTCAGATTTTGAAAATGACCAAAGTTATGTCGCAAGTTTTCTATTGTGTGAATACTAATGAATAGAATGAAATAGACAAATTGAAGAGTAAAATTTTTGGAACAAAAATTCTTATTTTACCTCCTTCTTAAGTGTGAAGTGAGGATTGACCTCCCTCTTAAGAGGTTAATCTGGATTATGTTCTCCTAAAATCTGGAATGTGACATCTGTGAACAGAAAACTTGTAAAGATTGTTATTAGTGTTATAAGAATCGGATTCATCGGATGAGTCGAAATAAAAATGTTTTATTTTGTCGATATGCTTCAGAAATCTCTTGCCAAAGTTAGGGTCCTTTAGTACGACGTTGTTTTTGTCGTGAATCTCGACAACTTCGAGTGGTGCGTGGTATAGGGCCAGATCACCTGGCTGAAACTGTTTTTCGTTCAAGTTACGGTCATAATAATGCTTCGAATGAATCTTTGCATGGACAAGGTTTTTAGCTGCAATCGCGCGGACTTCGTCAAGATGTGTGATTAAATCGCACAAGTAGGTGCCATAAGTCTCGAGAACTTCCTCAGATGGAAAAGCTGATGGTAGCCGGGCTTCCCTACCAAACACCAAGTGGTCCGGGGAAAAATTGGTACCCTCGTGCACCGTAGTATTATATGAGAGCATCGCGAATGGGACAAAAGTATCCCAATCTTCGTAATCTCCCAGATAATGCCTTAGTAGCTTCGTGAGCTTCCCGAGTGATTTATTTAGAAAACTAGACCCTCGGTCAAACAAGATAGCTCTTGGACATCCAAATACCACAATAAACTCTCGGGCAAAGGCATCATCTATAGTTGTAGCATGCATATCTGGCACCGCGACTGCGAGACAGTATTTAGTGAGGTTACATTGCATCGTTAAGATGTGTCGAATTCCATTTGGCGTGACAGGCAGAGGACCTACGGTATCCAAACATACCTTGTCGAAGGCATCGGCTGGTGTGTCGGTGAGCACCATGGGCTGCTTTGTTTTAATTCGAACTAATTTTTTCAACTGACAACTCAGGCAATATCTGAGGATTTCCTGTATTTCCCTAACCATGTCTGGCCAATAAAAACGTTCACGAACTCGACGATACGTTTTCCTACAACCTTTGTGGCCTCTTGCTAGACTGCGATGGTATTCCTTCACGATTTCTTTCCTTTTCTCAGGCGGCGGTATTTCCACCTTTCCGAGGCAAAGGGTCACTCTAAGGTCAGCTTCGGAAAATACCCTTTGAAGCATATTTCGAAACATATTTTACGGAAGTTTATCGAGTGCGTTATCGTTCTTTCGAAGTCTAACAGACACGATAACTGAGCCTTTGTGTGGCTTTTGTTCTTTACGGCTTATTTCATTAATATATCCTAAGTCTGTCAGAAGTTTTCCTATCGCGGTTGATAGGTTACAGTCAGCTGAGATAGAGTGTGCATAATTATCTCTAGCCATTACAAGAGAATCGTTTGTGATAGAAATTCGCGTTCCTATAATTTCGCGTGGTAATTGAACCGTAGGAAAATCGCGTGGTAGCAGTAATAAGGGTTCAGGCGGGATAGTTTCGTACAGTCCGAGCGTCACAGACTGTTTTTCCTTGCCTTTATGTGCTGGCGGATGAGGTAAAAACGTGTATTTGCCATTTTTTCTTTCAAACCGCTTTTAATGATCGGAGTCACGATACGAGTTGATTGAGAAGTTAATGGAAGGGTTGAGAAGTCGGGTGTCTGCGGATTTTCAACAATTTCTTCTCCCGCTTTCGCGGGAGTTTCGTTATCAGGGGTTGACGGCATGACAGTCGGTTCATCCTCAGTTTCAACTTCACCGTAAATTGATTCAGAATCTGAAGGATTATCTTCTGGTGGAAGAATTAAAATAGCAGCCTCTTCAGAAAGAGGCTCAAATGCTCGGAGAGTGACGTTCTTATTTTCCACCACTGTATTTTCCTCGGAATCGGAAGATTGTTGCGGTGAGGCTGCCGAGTCATTTTCGGCGACGATTTCAGCTAGGTCAAGGTCAACGACCATCTCTATCGGAGAAGATTGAGAAAATCATTCATCTCTAAATAAACTCTCGATAGAGATGGGCTTTCTACAGAACGAAATCGGGGGAATGTAATCCTCGTCATTTTCATAACGCAGAATTCGTTTGCGCAGAGGTTGTGACTTTCTTGGATTTGGTCCTGAGTTTGATTCCGATTCAGAATCAGACGATGAACACGCTAGGCTACGCTGCCGTCGAAACGACGGTTCTTTATAGTCGGGTCTCGTTCGTGCTTCATTTCTCAACCGAACGCGTGAGGCAATTCCTGATTTCTCAGTCAGGACCTGAATTTTCACACTCTGTTGTTTCTGTGACTTCGCTGGGATTCTTTCTAGGTCGACCGCGTTTTCTTTCTTCGGTTACGGGATTTAGAGGTAAAATCCGAATCTCGTGTACCGCGCACGCATCGTCCTTCTCCGGCGGGCTCCGAGAAAGTACATCTGCATTTTTATTCGTTTTTCCGGACTTATAGACTATTTCGTACTGAAAATTACGTAGTTTAAATCTCCAGCGCATCAGTCTCGAGGATGGATTATTCACTGAGTGAAGCCATCTTAGAGCCTGATGATCTGTGATTACCATAAAGTTTTTCCCATACAAATAATGTCTAAAGTGCCGGAAAAATACTACAACTGCCGGGCACTCTCTCTTAGTAGTCGAGTAGTCTCGCTCGGCCTTGTTAAGCAATTGCAACGCATAAGCAATAGGTAGGTCATTTCCTATCTTTCCCTGGCTCAAGACTGCACCGATTGTATAATCTGAAGCATCTGTTGTCAAAGACGTCGTAACAAGACGTCGCACTCTGCCCGTGCGATCTTGGACGTTTGAAGCAAAAATGACGATATCGTCAAGGTAGACGAATATCTCTGTCCCCTGGAGTCCCGTCAATACACGGTATATCAGGCGTTGGAACGTAGCCGAAGCTCCCTTTCTCAAAGGCATTCTTAAGTACTCATAGTGGCCACGATCTGTAGAAAACGCGGTCTTTGGCCCGTCAGCAGGGTTCCTTGGTATCTGATGAAACCCACTGGCGAGATTAAAAACCGAAAAATACTTTGCTTTGCCTAAATTGTCGAGTATTTCCGTGATGTTGGGGAGGGGGTACGTATCTCCCACTATACCTGGGAACTCATCGCCTGGGAGGAAAAACAAATGAGGAAACTCCTCAATGATTTTGATCACGCTCTCTCGTTCGAACATCTTCATAGACATCTTCATAGCCGAAGTTAATAGCCATAACACAGCATTGACCATTTTCATTGGACACCGTTGAGTTACCTACAATAACGCCTTCTTCGGCATCGATAAGTGGCAGATAACCCTCCTTACAATCCTTGTTTATGACCTCGATGGGAACGACATGTCCAGTTCGCGCTCTAAAGGTCAAAACAGGTGCTTTTAGCGGGAACTCGTAAGGTTCATCGTCATACCAATCCGTAAAATTTTTCGGTTAATGAAGGGTGTAGGAGTGATTGGTCGGATCCTCGTAACAATTGTCTTGTGATAGTATGAAATTGTTACTTGTTCCTGATGAAAGTATTCTCCGCCGAGAATACCATCATTAGGAACTCTGAGGCTATTTGGCATCACGTAGAATTTTATGGGTGTATCAAATACCTTTAGGATGGCGGATCCATAAGAAGGTATTGATCCTTCCGTGATTCCCGTAATGGTTATTCGCTCGTTGATATTCACAGGAGTGTATGGTTGCAATTGATCTTGTTTTATCGAGTTCACTGCGCAACCTGTATCAACGAGGAAAATTCCTTTACTCTCCTTCAATTGACCAACGTTAACCTTGACAACTGGGCAGCGGGAATAACATTGCTGACACCTGACTGCATAGCGACCACTGCAACCCTGGCAGCCCTCGTCTGTGCACTCGCCGTCGGGTTCACATGGCGAGCGCCTTGGGAGTTTAAATGTCCAGAAGCGCTCTTTCCGGTGAACTCTGGCGCGCCTCGGTAAGACGGAGAGGGAGATCGCACTTAAGCTGACGGAGGTGCTCGGTAGAGGTTTGCGGGATTTCTACAACGAGAGAGTTCATGCCCCATAGCGTTGCAGAATACGCAAAACAAGGCTCGATTCGCCTCGGATATGAAATTGTAACTCCAGGTTACATTTTTATTCCTTGTTTCGCGATTATCGCATGACGGCGATCTTGAGGTCGGATGATAAGGGTGATCGCGATTCAAGATGTTTACGGGGTGATTTTCGCGATAGGGGTCGTATTATTGAAAAAAGCGATAATTTGATTCCGTAGATTATTTATGTGGAGATAGTGAGGGGGGGGGGGGGGGGTCGGTGATAATTTTTGCGCGTCTAGGGCTATAGTAGCGTTTGTACGAGTCCGGATAGTATGCGCTCGACTTTGGTGAATAATGGCTATCATGATCGCGATCGGCATAATATCCTTTTTCTTGAGAATCGCGATAATCCTTTTCTATATAATCTCCGGAATATTCGCAGCCTGGTGACCTCTCGCGACGTGAGTATCTAACCGGGGTTTCGCGCGTTTCCAAGCGTTGCCGTGATCAACGCTCTTCTTTGCGAGCTTCGTCGATCGCATCTTCCAGCGTAGCAGGTTTTTTTGCAGTTACGCGAATTTCAATTTCTAAGGGTAAACCGTCTAGGAAACAACCCTTCGGGTCAATAGCCTCAAATGGAGCATCCAAATGCGCTTCCCGATCAGTGCCGGCGAGGCAAGACTTTGCTCCACGTACTAGATTCTGTACGCGCGCGGCGTACTGAAATACGGTATTTTTAGGAAGCATCGCGACTCTTGCTAATTGCTGATAGTAATATTTGAAGTCGCGGCCGCTGAAAAGTTTTTCTTTAAATGTTTTAAAAGACCCTTGACATCATTGAAATTGTACCCGTCGACTGACTCCTTAGCGGCTCCCTTTAACTTCGCGATGACTCCGCGCACGAAGAGCTTTTTATCACATTCTTTTAAAAGGAGATTTTCCGCATTTCGAACGTCGAATGCGAAAGTTCTCAAGGCCGGTCTGTGTCCATCGAATTCAGGAATACTAGATAACGCGCTTTGATGGTACATACACAGAGTACCTGCGTCGGGGGTTGCTATTTTGAAACGACTTTTTTTTGGTAAAAAAAAACTTGTGGATCAGGTAAAATTGGTTGCGAAATTAAAATAAAGAATAATCATTTTAAAAAACTAATATCTCCCTCTTAGCTTAGAGGTAATTGAAAACAATCTTTAAGAAAATACAACCAAAACTAAATCGAACAAAACGTGTAATCAAAGGTTGAGAACAGTTTCGCGGGATCAAACCACTAAGTTCTATTTTAAAAGTAGATAAAACTTTCAAAATCTATTTCGAGTAAAAGAAAACCGTATCAACAAGCGGCTAAAACTGAATTGACGATCAGACTGTAAAATAGTTAGAAATGCATTTTTAGAGGAGTAAAATTCTTAGATTGGAATGCAGGTCAGAAACAAAAAATTTTCTAACACCAAAAGTCGATTAAATTTCAAAAATCCATTGTGACCGGGAAAAAAATCAGTTTTTAATTACGGTTTTCGAGAAAATGAAATAGCTTTTATTAACTTGAATAATAATACGGAATGTTAAATTTCAGTAGCTCAAAATTGCTGTAAAACACAATAAAAATGATTTTACAGAAAATTCACCTTGTAGAATAATTTAAGGCTCATTTAGGGATCTAAGAATTTGATAATTAAACATTTTAAAAAACGTTTAAACTCAAATTAGTTCTAAAGGAGCCCTAAATTATGCGATGAATAAAAATGGGTTTTATGGTTTTCTTTGTCACGTCACGGCCTGCGTTATATGCCGTGAAATTTGTTACGTGTGTTATATTGTTAGAACACACTATTTTCTCAATCTTCCGAGCGGCTGAAAGATTGAGTAGTAGAATCTTGCTCGGTCTAAAGAGCTAAACCTCACCTTGCTTTATTAATTTTATTTGGATACATAAGAGGAAAAAGGATAAATACAGGAAGAAAGAAAATAATAATACTAATGTAATTTATTAAACATTACTATACTAGCTGATAGAAGATCGTTGAAGAAAAATTATCAATCAAATTGTACAAAAAATTGGAAGTATGAAGTTGTTGTACAAAAACTTGGCACTATCACTACCGATATTTATCGGGCAAAAATTAATTAGCGAATTTTAGTTTTAAAACAAAATTTTGATTTGATAATCCCGAACCGATATGTCCGGGCAATAATTGGCGGGATTATATGGTTATTTCGGAACCCAGTCTTTTCAGCCTGTAGCGAATCGAAGAAGGTTGAACCGAAGATTACTGCCGGACGGAAAATTGGTTTATTTTACCCTATCGTTGGAGAACTTAACTCTGTACAGAAGACAAAATTGAAATGAATATTCGCAGCAAAAGACAAGACCCGGGTTGCATGTGTAATTCTCCCACTCCTGGAAGATTGGCAAGGGCTGGTCAGGAAGGGGTAGTTGAGGGTCGTTAGTTTGGAGGAAGGGAAGGAGAGAGGCCCAAATCTACAAAATTTGAAACTAAATGACCAAAATTTTCCATGTCGTCACACAGCGGACGATATGAAGGTAGGCGGAGAGACGCTTGGGTCTCGACCTTACCTCATGAGTCTGAAGTTCCCAACGTTTACAAAAAACCAAAAAAAACGAAAAATAAAATATTTGAAAAGTCAACATTTTTTCATTGTTTATGACAGTATTATGTGCCAACAGTCCCATCTTAAAGTTTCAGCCCTCTAGCGTATGTGGAACCCACCCCAAATTTACCCCTAAATAGAATAAAATTCGTTAAAAATACACTATTTCAAAAAGTCAAAATGTTTTTAATGATTATCGCTGCATTTAGTGCCGAAAGTGCAACTAAAAAGTTTCATCCCTCTAGTGCATGTGGAACACACCCCAAATCAACCCCTGCACACTATAAAATTCGTTAAAAATACACAATTTCGAAAAGTCAAAATGTTTTTAATGATTATCGCTGCATTTAGAGCCAAAAGTACCACATAAAAGTTTCACCCCTCTAGTGCATGTGGAACTCATCTCAAATCAACCCCTGCACACGATAAAAATCCTTAAAAATACACAATTTCGAAAAGACAAAATGTTTTTAATGATTATTGCTGCATTTAGTGCCGAAAGGGCCTCCAAAAAGTTTCACCCCTCTAGTCCATGTGGAACACATCCCAAATCAACCACTGCACACTATAAAATTCGTTAAAAATACGCAATTTCGAAAAGTCAAAATGTTTTTACTGATTATCGCTGCATTTAGAGCCAAAAGTACCACATAAAAGTTTCATCCATCTATTGCATGTGGAACACACCCCAAATCAACCCCTGCACACTATAAAATTCGTTAAAAATACACAATTTCGAAAAGTCAAAATGTTTTTAATGATTATCGC
>NC_046663.1:127833979-127834900 GCF_010883055.1 Belonocnema kinseyi
ACTTTCACAAATAAATACATACAATTTCATGCTAGACGGAACAATAGACATTAATTGCTTATTATAAAAATAAGAATATCCTCCTGCATCCCTCGACCTAAGACACGTAAAGAAGGATATGTGACCTCGAGACATCCCGGGACGTAACATCTTCACGTATTTTTTATAACGATAAGGTGGCACAACACCATATATAACAAAAAAAAAGGGCTCAGGAAATATTGCACGACCTTCGGTCGATGACATTTCTGGAGCCTTTAATGAGCCTGAAATTATGCAAAAGAAACGAGAATAAAACAATTGTTTTGTGGCAAATTAGTTTAAACAATTTTTGGTTAAATTCAAATATTATGTTCATGGAACCAAAGTGAGCCTTAATATATGGTAGAAGAAGAAATTAGTTTAATTCATTTTTACTAGAATTGTTTAAACAAAAATTGTTTGAACAATTTTTGTTTATTTTTCATTATTATATTCCCAGAGCCCTAAATTAACCCTAAATTATAGTGCAAAGAAATAATGCCTCAGTCGTTTTTTTCTCCGTGTGACCGCATTTATACACTTTTTTATCCAATAAAAGATAGTGTTAATTTACCATGTTGTAAAACAAGTTTATTCAGTACGGTAAGAGCCGCCGGAAAGAATATTTAAAACCACCCCTAGTGTATAAAAATCAGAAAATCGTCGAAATGAACGCCTTTATACAGTTTTCCTTTGATTTAAAAATACTTTTAATTTAACTTGTTATAGAACAAGTTTTTTCAGCGGGGTAAGAGCCACCGGAAAGAATACTTAAAACAACCCCTAGTGAATCAAAATCAGAAAATCGTCAAAATGAACGCCTTTATACAGTTTTTTTTATTTGAAAATACTTTTAATTTACCTTGTTATAGAACAAGTTTTTTCAGGGGGGGGGGGGGG
>NC_046663.1:127834911-127837714 GCF_010883055.1 Belonocnema kinseyi
AGAGCCGACGGAAAGAATATTCAAAACCATCCCTAGTGTATAAAAATCAGAAAATCGTCAAAATGAACGCCTTTATACAGTTTTCTTTCGAGTTAAAAATACTTTTAATTTACCTTGTTATAGAACAAGTTTTTCCAGTGGGGTAGGAGTCACCGGAAAGATTACTTAAAACAGCCCCTAGTAAATCAAAATCAGAAAATCGTAAAAATGGACGCCTTTATACAGTTTTTTTAGTTGAAAATACTTTTAATTTACCTTGTTATAGAAAAAGTTTTTTTAGTGGGGGTAAGAGCCGACGGAAAGAATATTTAAAACCACCCCTAGTGTATCAAAATCACAAAATCGTCAAAATGAACGCCTTTATAGAGTTTTTTTTTGAGTTAAAAATACTTTTAATTTACCTTGTTATAGCACAAGTTTTTCCAGGGGGGTAAGAGCCGCCGTAAAGAATATTTAAAACCACCCCTAGTGTATCAAAATCAGAAAAACGTTAAAATAAACGCCTTTATACAGTTTTTTTTCGAGTAAAAATACTTTTAATTTACCTTTTTATAGAAGAAGTTTTTTCAGGGGGGTAAGAGCCGCCGGAAAGAATATTTAAAACAACCCCTAGTGAATCAAAATCAGAAAATAGTCAGAATCAACGCCTTTATACAGTTTTCTATCGAATTAAAAATAATTTTAATTTACCTAGTTATAGAACAAGCGTTTTCAGAAGGGTAAGAGCCGCCGGAAAGAATATTTAAAACCACCCCTAGTGTATCACAATCAGAAAAGCGTTAAAATAAACGCCTTTATACAGTTTTTTTTCGAGTCAAAATACTTTTAATTTACCTTTTTATAGAAGAAGTTTTTTTAGGGGGGTAAGAGCCGCCGGAAAGAATATTTAAAACAACCCCTAGTGAATTAAAATCAGAAAATAGTCAGAATGAACGCCTTTATACAGTTTTCTTTCGAATTAAAAATACTTTTAATTTACCTTGTTATAGAACAAGTTTTTTCAGCGGGGTAAGAGCCGCCGGAAAGAATATTTAAAACCACCCCTAATGTATCAAAATTAGAAAAACGTTAAAATAAACGCCTTTATACAGTTTTTTTAGTTAAAAATATTTTTAATTTACCTTGTTATAGAACAAGTTGTTTCAGGGGGGTAAGAGCCGCCGGAAAGAATATTTAAAACGACCCCTAGTGTATCAAAATCAGAAAATCGTCGAAATGACAGCCTTTATACAGTTTTTTTTTAGTTAAAAATATTTTTAATTTACCTTGTTATAGAACAAGTTGTTTCAGGGGGGTAAAAGCCGCCGGGAAGAATATTTAAAACGACCCCTAGTGTATCAAAATCAGAAAATCGTCGAAATGACAGCCTTCATACAGTTGTTTTTCGAGTTAAAAATACTTTTAATTTACCTGGTTATAGAACAAGTTTTTTCAGTGGGGTAATAGCCGGCGGAAAAAATATTTAAAACCACCCCTGGAGAATCAAATTCAGAAAATAGTCAAAATGAACGCCTTTATACAGTTTTCTTTCGAGTTAAAAATACTTTTAATTTACCTTGTTATAGAACAAGTTTTTTTCAGCGGGGTAAGTGTCACCTGGAGGAATATTTAAAACCACCCCTAGTGTATCAAAATCAGAAAAACGTTAAAATAAACGCCTTTATACAGTTTTTTTTTTAGTTAAAAATATTTTTAATTTACCTTGTTATAGAACAAGTTTTTTCAGGGGGTAAGAGCCGCCGGAAAGAATATTTAAAACCAACCCTAGTGTATAAAAATCAGAAAATCGTCAAAATGAACGCCTTTACACAGTTTTTTTTTGAGTTAAAAATACTTTTAATTTACCTTGTTATAGAACCTTCTGCAATTTTTTGAACTATTTGTAATTCCTTTCAATTATCAAAATAAATTAAAAATGCCATGGCATCTTTTAAAACATCCTCAAATATTTAAAATCTTTTAAAATTTCTTGAAATTTGATTAATTTTCAGATTGAAATTTAGAAAACTTTGAAAAATTTTAGATGGGTTATTTCAAAAAATTCCAATGTACTTTAGAAATATTAAAAAAGAGTTCTAGATATTTCAAAAGATTTTGAAGGAATTGAAAAGTTGGAGAGAATGCGAAGAGACTTCAAGAGACTCCAAGGAAAAAGGAGCTAAACATTTGTCATCAATAGTTTGTGTACGGGACGCGTAGTTTTTGTTTGAATCGTAAAAATATAATTAACAAATTAAACTGTTTACAAAACGACACCAGGCACGAAGAAAGTTACAAAGACAAAAAATGTTGATCCAAAAAGGATATTCAAAATTGTTATTCTTAATTTTTTTATAGGACCAGTAAATAGGACCCGTAAATCCGGCGGCTATTACACCCCTGAAAAAGCTTGTTCTATAACAAGGTAAATTAAAACTATTTTTAACTCGAAAAAAGAAACTGTATAAAGGCGGTCATTTCGACATTTTTCTGATTTTCGTACACTAGGGGTGGTTTTAAATATTCTTTCCGGCGGCCCTTACCCCCCTGAAAAAACTTCTTCTATAAAAAGGTAAATTAAAAGTATTTTGACTCGAAAAAAAAACTGTATAAAGGCGGTCATTTCGACATTTTTCTGATTTTCATACACTAGGGGTGGTTTTAAATATTCTTTCCGGCGGCCCTTATCCCCCTGAAAAAACTTCTATAAAAAGGTAAATTAAAAGTATTTTGACTCGAAAAAAAAAACTGTATAAAGGCGTTTATTTTAACGTTTTTCTGATTTTGACACACTAGGGGTGGTTTTAAATATTCTTTCCGGCGG
>NC_046663.1:127837745-127847851 GCF_010883055.1 Belonocnema kinseyi
CCCCCCCCCCCCCTGAAAAAACTTCTATAAAAAGGTAAATTACAAGCATTTTTGACTCGAAAAAAAACTGTATAAAGGCGGTCATTTCGACATTTTTCTGATTTTCATACACTAGGGGTGGTTTTAAATATTCTTACCGGCGGCTCTTACCCCCCTGAAAAAAACGTGTTCTATAACAAGGTAAATTAAAAGTATTTTTAACTCGAAAAAAAACTGTATAAAGTCGGTCATTTCGACATTTTTCTGATTTACATACACTAGGGGTGGTTTTAAATATTCTTTCCGGCGGCTCTTACCCCCCTGAAAAAACTTGCTCTATAACAAGGTAAATTAACACTATCTTTTATTGGATAAAAAATTGTATAAAGGCGGTCATTCGGCACATTCTGTGTTGCCCCTACCTGCATTACATTTTAGCGTGTTTTACCCTTTAAAAAATTTTTTTTTGAGATTTTTTCGTATAATACTCACTTTTGTGCTTAGCTGAACTAGTTCCGCTAGGCTAATTTCAGAGAAAAATTTTTTTTTTCATTTCATTCATTTGAACGTTCGGAACTTCAGGTACATAAACATTTCAGAATCCTTTACCAAAAGATCGCGCTTTATTAGACGACGGGGGGGTTTGTTTTTAGCATCCTTCGAACAATGCTCCGAGCAGTTTGGAAATTGAGATTTCGAAACCCCTGGTTTTAATTTAGGTTTATCATACCATTCTGACTGAAAAAAAATAATTATGTTTCAATTGTTATTAATTTAATACTTGAATTTATTAATAAATTGATGTAATTGTACATAAATGTTGAAACTCAGCGATTATTCAACACTGTCATTGATGTTCCTTTTACATTTTTCTCACAGTTAGTAAGGGTCTTGAAATATTAGAAAATTTTTAAAAACTATTGAAATTATAATTTTACACACTATCACAATAATCTAAAAGTTCAGTAACAAGAAGAATATATTAAGATATGAAAATCAATGTTGTCATAAAATCGTCAGACCCACTCGATTATTTTAGGTCAATGGACATCAGTGTAAACAAATCGTAATACAGCAATAACCGTTCCATCAGGAGCTGAGACTTCCTTTTTCCAAATGATCTGATCCTTTAAAAAGTTATCTTCGCACACTATGTGTCCAGGTTTAACAATGAAATCCTTTTTGGCACGCTTAATTGCTTCTTGCCAACTTTCAAACTCATTTCTCGGAACGCAGAAAAAACTTTTTTACTTCACTTAAGCGGGCTGAGTCGAACGCTGATTTACAGTTCAGAGCTAAACATCGATGTCTACCCATTTTGATTACATATTTATCCGCAAATGAATAAAATACGCCAAAAAGACGATAGTGTTATGACATTTCACAAGTTTTTACATGCAAAATAATAAAAGACAACGGACAGACCAGGCGTCGCAACGGTGACGCCAATGTTTCAAGACTCGCCGCTCTTCCCAAAACTGACTCGCGCCGCTAATGCAAAAGCGAAAATCGTTCATATTTTTAAAATATTAATTACCCATCAAAGAATTGTTGGTCTCAATTTTTTTAACTGAAACGATCTGGAATGTTTTTATTTAATATTAATTATTGAGTTTTCCATTAGACCAATGCTTTTCCAGAGCAGGGCGATTGAAGCGCCGCCCGGCGGATTAGTACATCCGCGAAGTGAAACTTGTAAGCGACAAATACTTTTCTCAGTAGTCGGATAGGGCTGCCCGAGCGCTACTTCCAAACTACAGAATATTTTTGGCTGAAAACTTTAAACTTACAAATAAACATATTAACTAATGTCCCGGAACTAACCTTGTTTGTAGGCAATCAAGAAAGTTTATTTAATAAATAATTTCCAAATTATTAACCCTTAAATGACACTGGGGGTCCATTGGACCCCAGACCATTTTTGAACGAATATAAAAAGAGGTAAATTCCATGAATTTTTCATTGTTTTTCAAAGTGTTAAGAATAAAATTTAAGTTACTATACCGATTGATTCTTTAGAAGAGATGTTAAAGAATACCCAAAAAAACTTCTTAACAAAAATATCAAAAATTAAACTTTTTACAACAGTTTAAAAACGTTGGGGTCTTAAAGACCCCAAGTGTCAGCTACGTTATTTTTTGGAGGTGTCATTTAAGGGTTAAAAAGGACAGAGCTGAAAACGAAGTAACCTCAAAATAATGCACATGCATAGAATTTTTATTTAGTACAATAAATTTTTTGTGTTAAGGTCCCTCAAAACAGAGTCCGGGGACGTCCGTTATGATATTTTATAGCATCATCGAATTCAGTTTTCAAAAATTTTCATTTTTGTGGAACAAAAGCCCGGGGGACTGTACCCGATTGGCCACACGACTAAGTATCACATGCCCTTAATTAAGTGATAGGCCAGAACTCTATTCAATGTTTATTTCACATGGGGCCCGTTCGCTTAACGTTAATCTATAGGATATTAAATTAGCCATAAATGAGTCCATAATTATGAAATGGGTTTGAAGTCGATTCGAACGTGTGGTTACGTCAGCTTAACATACTATTTATTTTGTGTGTGTTATGACGTCGTTACCCTGTTGGTATTTAAAACATTCAACGAGTTATGTACCTGAAGCTCTGAACGTTCAAATGAACGAAAGATTTTTCGACATTTCTATTTTACCCATAAATGTTGTTCCAACTGCAATTTAATTTATTCATTATAATTCTTTTTCAATAATAATTTATTTACAGGTTAAATTTAGAAATATATTAGCACTTTTCCTGGTTTACAAAGTTGTCAGTTAAAAATTTCCTTCATTTGATTGTTCAGAGCTTCAATCACATCAACGAGTTGGTTTCTCAATGAATTGGCGGCATCCTCGTACAACGCTGCCAGATTACACGTCAATCTTCGCCAACAACTGGATTTACACCACCTCAAAATTAATTATTATATATTAATCGGTGGTAAGTTTGAAGTTTATTATTTTTTTGACTTTTTGAAAGACTTTTCCACTCTGATTAAATATCGTGAACTTCTAAAAGAGATCTTAGATTTATATTATTCTGCTTAGTTAGGTCCAGAATACACAAGGTTTAATTAAAAGATTATATTTTCAGTAAGGAGTGGTAAAAAATTCTTATATTTTACAAAACGAGACCAAATACAAGTTTAATATTTTTCAAGGACATTAAAAAACTTTGCATTCTACTCATTGCATTTTCCTCTTTAATCTGCGCGAAAATAAAATTGATCCTATGACCATTAATTTGTAACAATCGGTAGATGAATATAGTTATCAACTGTTTCAGACAGCTGCACTGAAAAGCCTGCCATGAAAATACCTGAAGTTAGGATAAAACATAGTTTCCAGTTTTTCTGTGTAAATTTGCTTTGAAATTGGATTTAAAATATACAATGCAAATTAACAGGTTTAATTTCATTTAGTAAATGTACAAAAGACATCGATGAACATTGAATTGTGGCAGCTGATAGACAAGCGTGACACAATTCCTGATCCGCTCAATAAAAACTAGAATTTCAAAATTGTTGATTTTTTTACTTGTACAGAACCTCATCCTTTCTAGCCATTTGATGACCCGAAATTTATATATTTTTAAACATTAAGTACAATTTTAATCTATTTTGCGTGGCCATACACTCATTTTAAAGAGGAATAATCAATTTAAATGTCAGAGTCGAAGTTTTTAATTTAAAACTGTATGCGAATTTTGTAGAGGACGAAACTGTAACCGTAGAGGAAAATGATCCGAAATTAGGACACTAAATTTAGGTTTTTGCGTATTCAATTAGAATGTACAATTAAAAATTATCAATCATGTTATTTTTTTTTTAAAGACAATTAGGACCAAAAATAAAATTAATAAGTCAGAAAAGCGTATGGGATAACTTGTGCTTAAATTTGCAGGGGATGAATAATATAAAAAAAACTCGAGAGCTTGCTTAAACTAATTCTTTAATATTGAACTTTACCTTTGAGAAATTTTAAAGAATTCGTTTAAGCATCAATGATTTTGATTGGAGGATAGCTTCTATACATTTTCATAATCGACCGAAACCACGTTTTTGGCACTTTTGAATGTATTATGCTAAGCAATTAAAGATACAGACAACTTTTGTCCCTTTTGTCTAATGATCCCAATATTTGAGACGAGTGTTATTCTGGTTAATTTCTATCAAGTATAATATATAATTGTTATATTGGGGCTCAGTAGATTTTGTTTAATGATAACAAGATAAATTGATAAGTTTCCAAACTACACATGCGTATATTATGTAGGACTCAAGATTTTGAATTGACATTTGAACTATTGATTTTCGCTGTTCAAACGGATAGCTATTATTCTGCTGGTGTTTAGACTTTCCTATTCTGTAATTTCAGTTCAAAAAATTTTGGAAAGGGATGCGTGGGAAGTATTGATACTAAACAAAAGCTGAACGAGCAAGTATTTCAATTTTTTTCCTTTGAATTTCGCGTAGAGTTCGGTCTTGTGAAGCCTCACCTGTCGGAGCTTTCGGAGCTGTCGTATCGATCGGCGCACCGCTTCTTGCCGCAGGGCCCGACGAGGGTGTCCTCGGCGGATCTGATTTGTCCCTTGAAGGGACTGCCCTGCAGTCTGCCTGTTGTAAGGCGGCCCTGGGACAAGCCCTCCTTCTCCTTGATCGCTTCTTCGTCTTCATCCTCCTCTTTTTCCATCTTGCGCGACTCACCACACTCTACCGCGGTAATCACCTTTTCTATCTTCTTAATGCAACCACCCTTGCCCATCTTTCTCGTCTTATCCTTCTCTCGCACTAGCATTCGCTCACTTGTTTTCTCAACAAAACCCACGACCGGTCCGTCCGCGTCTTTAGCGACTGAATCGCTTGACGTCGATTTTGGTGATGTCAGCGAAGTCACCTTCACCAGGGTGACGCTTGGGTTTACACTCGCGATTCCACCACTGCGACCGTCCTCGTCCTCGTCATCGCCGTCCGCGTCTTCCTCGTAATCATCACCGCTACTCGAAGCTGTGAATCGCGAAGAATCCTTGTCCACAAGTACTACTTGTTGGTTGCTGCTACTAATACTACGACTTTTATCGTCAATCGCGTCATAGCGTTGATGCTTCAGTTGCAGCTCAAGGACCTCGATTGAAGGCTTGTCCTCCTGTGACAAGAACAACCTAGCGGTGCCCGGTACAGATTCGAGGAGACGTTTATGTCGCTCCCGAGGTACGCGGCGATTTTCGTTCCCCAGGTCGGTGGCCGCGTCTCCTACGGACGGCCCGTCTGCCATCTTGTGAACGAACCTCGACACTAGCCAGCAGATCAGCTTGGTTCGAGCAGTCGAGCACCGGCTGCCGCTGCTCCTTCCCTAACCCGCCCCTCCCACCCAACCAGCCAAACGCCCACGGAAATCAGGGGCGTGACAATTTGAAGCTCGAGGTGTGCCCCAATGCCTAGCTAATAGTTAAATAGAAACATTCCGTTCATATCCCCTTTCCTCAATGGAAGTTTAATATCGCACTTTTTTTACCAGTTTTATCATTATTGAATATTCCTATTCCTAACAAAAAAGTTTTCTGATTTTCAGAATGCAAATAATATTATCAGGCATGTGTTAAGAAAGAACAATTTTTTTCTTTCAAATAATTTTTTTAATGATTTCAGCCATCGAAACAAAAGATTTTCAAAATTGGAAGCTGTAGAGTTGTAAAATATTTTTCGTAGGAAAGATTGGCTATATTTGATTAAACTTCTACCATTTTTCAAACATTGGTGTAAATCGATATTATGATAAAACCAAAGATATTATCAGATATGAGGTGGGAGATTGCTTATGCCGTGTATTTGATTTCAACCGACTTACCGCAGGGCGCCCTGTTTGTCTTAGCCTTCCGGGACCTAAAATTAAAGGTCCAAAAGCGCGCCCTGTTTGCCTTATTGTTATTTTTCGGGCACTAAAATGAAAGGTAGCTTACCTGCTATTCACTTGGTAAGACATGGTACAATTTGATAAAGTCGGTAGAGAAGATCGGAGCTGGTAACAAGTATACATAATAAAATAATAAATTAAGAAAAATGTATCAAATCTACTCCTTTAAAATAATTATTTAACTTAGCTTTGGCTTTAATTATTTTCTCAACTAGAAAATGTTATCATAATAAAGATAATTTTCTATTTATTATCTCCAGTTCTTAGAATAATATAATTATTTATTAATTTATAATTAATACTGTGAATAATTATACTTAATTATTTGGATCCATGTTATTTAAATTTAAATTCGTTATTGTGTTTTTAAAGATAAGGAGTTTATATAATAATAATTAGAGTCTGATTTTCAATTCAATAGATTCTATATATTAGAAGCTGTTCAATATCAATATTATTAATATTTTACATAATTTTCATTGTTTATATATATATATATATTTTTAAATTAGAATCGTAGACTAAAATTCTACTTCTTTCGGTTCAGCTAAAAGAAAATCTGAATTAGTAGTTACCATTTTTATTTTTTATCAAAAGTTTAATAATAATTGATATAACTATTATTTTTCGTGGAACTTTTCCTGAATATCGATACGATAAATTATTAATACTAATTTGAAAATATCTTTACCTAAGTTTTCAAATGTGATATTATATTTATAGTTAATTAAGTGGTTAATAATTACTAATATTTTATTAAATAATAAAGCTTTAACTTTGACCAATTTTTAATTGTAAAATTGGTCAAAGTTAAAGCTTTACTATTTAAAGTGAAATTATACAATACTTTGTTGTTGAATAATTATTTAAGTATTCTTTAGAAAATGTTCTTTTCTCATTGACAAAAAGTTTATTTTGAAAGGCGAACAATTATTGTAACTTTTACAAAAATAATTCTCACTGATTAAAACCAAAATTATATAATAATATAACTACAATGCTCTTCTTCACAAATTTATGTTTTTACTACAGTGTGATTTTGGAAATGCTTTCTTTCGTAGAAATGATTTTAAAACAGGAAACACAGTACATTTCAATTTAAAAAATTGAAATTATGAACATTTTGAAAAATTTAAATATTTGAAGAGACAAAACTTTGTTAAAGGAAAATTTGTGTATAAGAAATCGAGGAAACATTTTTTTGTGTACAATGTTCCTCGCCAATCTGTATTCCTACTACTGTGAGAAATATTGGCATCAACTTTTAGTTTATATAAGGAAAATAAAAGTTTTAAAAAAATATTTGAATAATTATTTAGCTACAAAGTTTTTTAAAAATTTTTTATTTTTACTACAGAGCGGCTTTCAAGAGAAAAAAATTTGACTTTCACAGATATAATTCCTCATCACACCAGAAAAATTCATTAAATAACACTATTTCTCTTATACATTAAAAGCTGTGTGTAAGGGTTTCAATACAAAAAATTTGATTTATATACATCGCTAAAAAATAATTTTAGAAGAATTCTTTGACTGCAGTGTTTTCTGAAAACTTAAAAAAAAAAAGGTTTATAAATTTTGTTACAAGATTTTCCTACTACATTTTAACTGTTTTTTCATTAGTTGTTCTTCGTAAAGAGATTTTTTTTTAAGAATAGTACTTTCAATTGTAAAAAGCATACCTGCAAGGAATTATGTACTTTTCAAAGATTTAAGAAAACTCACTGATAAGGATCGCCATTATCTGCCAAAACGTTTGAAACAAGTCAATTGTTTTCGATTCGCTTGACTCTAAACTCTAAAGACAACAATTTACATAAACATTTTCTACAAAACTAAGTTTTGAGGATCAATAACATCACCCAGCGATTATGAAGTTATCATTATTTAAAATAATATTCTCTTTTAATCATTTTCGAAAAATGTGGTTTTTTTCTTAAATTTTCATAAGGTCTACCAACGAAAAAAACAATAGAAAATTGATTGAGGATTGATTGATTAACTCAGTGGCAAAGAAATTAGTAATTTGAAAGACAAAGGCATTATCTTTATGGGGGACATCACATCGAGGTCCTGAAGCAACTTAAAATCCAGTGTGGGGTAGTGTCGTTGGGCAGTGGAAGGGGAAGGTTAGGCGGGTAGCCGTGGAGGAAAAGACGATCGCCCACGGACTATAGGCAAAGGTATATACGGTTCGTACTTAATTCCTGAAGAATGCCTTCTAGGTTTCCCCCGCAAGTAATTGAGGGGTTCAAACTTAAAAGGCCTTGCATAAATATGGGTCATATATCTCTCAAACTTAAGACTATGTTGTAGAAACGTTTGTAGTTTAATATTTAGGAATTTGCAATCGTGTATGTTACATTAAAATATTTAGTACTTATGTTACTTTTTTCTTCTATTTTATTTGAATAACTGTACACTTTAAGGTAGTATTTTGTGTGTATATATTAGTTATATTTTCTAAAATATGTGATTCTAATTTTGAAGATAAAAGAGCCATCAATCCTTTAAATCGTACAATTAAAAATAATGTTGTAAAAAGCTCTGAATAAAAAGTTTGTAACATTTGGAAATGTTCAAGCATTTTTATCAAATTAATATTTTGCATGACAAACAACGCCACTGATAATAAACAATGAATTTCTTGAAAATATTTTTTTTCAAATTTATATATATATCATACCTTAAATTTCGTTTTAAAACACTAAAAATTTGTAAAAGTATATATGTATTTTAGCTTCAAACTGTATATTAATCAATACAATCTGTAACTGATAAACGTATGTTATAATAGTTACTTAATTGTAGCGTTCTCGAGAAAAATTTAAGGTATTATCATTGACAATATACTATTTTTTTGTTTCTAAAGAAATCTCAAAATTCTTTATAAAATGGACAAATTGGCTTTATCTCCTGCTTGAATGTTTGGCTCTGTCATAATTAAAATAAATAAAACTTATCAGTCATTAAAAAATAGGTGAACATAAAACTTTTTCCGGTAATGTATTAAAATTATAAGTCATAATTTATGATTTATATCATATAAATAGGTATGTAACGATATAATATTTAATATTTTAATTATAAAAACAAATAATTAGTTTTCATTATATAACTACTCACTAATAATTGTGAATCATTAGAATAATTATATAATAAACACTTAATATTCGAGTGGTAAATAAATATGCAGTACATCATTTACATTTATAGTAACTCCTGTAATTGTAACTGCGGTGGTAACTCATTTTTAAAATTCTCTAACTTAAGCAATTACCGACGCGGTACGTCTGAAAAATGCCGAAAACTGCGAAGTAACTCCGAGGAAATGACCCACAAACCAAGAGGGCGCTTTTAGCAGTCGGATTTTGACGGAGTCTCTTATTCCATTACATGAGCAATCTCCCAACTCATCTCTGATGAAACTGTGGTTACCTGCCCCAAAGATATTATAAACGTAGATAGATGCGGTGCGGGCTTAGTTACCCGCGATAAATATAGACGGCACGTCCGGCGAAAATGCTCAGTTTCCCTCTACCCATTGCAAACCGTAGATAGCACCCATATTTCAGTAGGCCCCCCGATACGCTCTTATGGCAGCTTAGCTCGGACAAAGATATTATAAATGTAGATGCGGTAGGGGCTTAGTTACCCGCGATAAATATGAGGTTCTTTCACTGTCAAGCTAGAGGTAGGTGGCGCCAGGGCACGTCAGTCCTGTTCACTCATACACCGGCAAATTCATGGTTGTGTTACGTGTTTGTGAGCCTGTCTGTGTGATCAACAGAACGGAGAACATAACCATCAAAGTCAAAGTTCGTCCGACGCAGTTGTCGTCGTTTTTTTAATAGTTCAAGTGCGATAAACAGAATGAAATGCAGTGTAATTTCTTGCAAGAGCAAGGTAAAATTCAAATTTCCTTTGAATGAAGCTATGAAAAAAAAGTGGCTAAAAGCTATTGGTAGATCTACATTTGTGCCTAATACACGTGATGGTTTATGCAATGCACATTTTAATCCAAAGGATATTATAACAGAATCTTACAGAAGTATATTTATAATTTCTAAAAGAATAAACTAACACCTATTCATGTAATTTATTTGTATATTGGTTTTATTTTATATTAGATGTTCATATTTACTTTCTCAATCTTTCTAACTATCGGTGTTCAGAACGTACCTGTACTTGAGT
>NC_046663.1:127847951-127856865 GCF_010883055.1 Belonocnema kinseyi
TTAAATAAAATTCCTGACACTGTAAGATTCGTGAATTGCAAAATTCCTGAATAATGAAATGACTGAATTCGAAAATTCCCCACAGAAAATTACTGAATTATAAAATATCCAAACTAGAAAATTCTGTAATTTTGTAAGTTAAAAACGATACAATGCACTTATTTAACAACAAAATTCTGTCGGGAATTCTCAAATTCAGTAATATTATAAATTGTCCAGAATGTCGGGAATTTTTACAGTGATGGGAATTTTATTTTTCGGAAAAAGCAGCTGAAAAATACCGAAAAATAAAATTCCTGACACTGTAAAATTCGTGAATTGCAAAATTCCTGAATAATGAAATTACTGAATTCGAAAATTCCCCACAGAAAATTACTGAATTATAAAATATCCAAACTAGAAAATTCCTGAATTAAAACGGTAGAAAAATGGTTGTTCATTCAATAATATTTATTTAAATAATATATAATAATAGAATACTTTTATCAAATACATTTTTTTAATGTTTAAAGTTTAAAAAGTATGATTTGAAATTTAAAAAAAATGATTAAAAAATATGCATATTTCTGCGTGAAAAATTTTGTTTGATAATGTACATAGCATTAAAAAAAATTATTATTCTTTTAAATTCAAACAATAATTTAATAAAATTATTTAATTGTTGTATTTTTAACAAATAAATAATAATGATCGAAAATTCTTTTCTTCATGTTTAAATTAGGGAACTTTACAATTCGGGGATTTTTTACTTTGGACATTTTCTGTAGGAAATTATCCAATTCGGTCGTCGGAGATTTCATTTTTGGTGATTTTTTATTCATCGATTTCGGAATTTTTTCAGTGGTCCCACATTTTTATACCTTTTCTTAAAATGATGTCCTTTTTCAAAATAAAAAGTAAACATTTAATTTTGAAATCATCAAAGGTATTAATTTTCTTTTAAATTGTTTCAAATCTTTTTAAATGATTTTGACATTTTTCGGAACTTTTAATTATCTTTTTAACGGATTCCAATTTTTTCTAAAATTTTTGTAAAATCCTGCACACGAAATTGTTTCAAGAGCTTCCAGATTTTTTCCAATTTTGTAAATATGTTGAAATGTCTTGGAATATTTTTAAACATTCTCTTTGAGTTATGGACTTTTTTGAAATAAAAAAATCATTTTAAATCTTCCTAGGAATCTTTTAAAAAATTTTTTAATCTTTCAAAATTCTATAGCTCATTTTTTTCCTTTAATTTAAAACATTCAAAAACATACAGCTTATTCGATTTTTTTTCTCAATTTAACATTTTTCAGCTATTCTTTAAAAATCAAAATAGAATACTTTTACTTTCAAATTACAAATAAAAAAGTAGAAACATTATAATTGTAACATTCAAAGTTTAAATTTATCACTCTGAAATGGTGACAATTCATTTTTTACTTGTTTACTATTGAAAATTGTTGCTTTTTTTTAATTTCCAAATTGAATATGTTAAAAATGGAATATTTTATACTGAAATAATACTTCAATAAGATTTTGAAATTGAATAAAGGTGTTCATTTAAGGATCTATTAATTTGAAGTGATTTTTAAATTGAACATTGTTTATGAAGACTCAATCGAATGTCTACATTTGTGTAACTATTTTCAATTTCTTACTACGTTCAATTTTTAAATTCACCTTATTTTTACGATTTTTCCTGGTCGCGAGTCTGGCTCAATTTAGAACAACTTTTTATTTTAATAATAATTATTTGGTTCTAACTTCCGGGACAATTATTTTATTCTTTAGGAGATTTTCTACAAATCTCGTTGATAATTTTTTTATTTTAAGAAATGTATGTAAAAATTAAAATATTTTTCTTTTTCTTTAATAAAATTGTTGCAATGAAAGTGTTTTGAAGAGTTTTTTTTAAATCTTTCGGGGAATGAAATGAATATTTATAGGTCGACCAAGGTTTGTTTTCTTTATAACATTTCGCTTACGTCTAATTTTTTCCAGTTGTTTTGACTATAGTAAAATTCAAGTTTGTATCTTTGGGTGAAGAAATCCGTTCTATAGTTCGACAAATATTCTTATAAATCAATATTTTGCACAGAAAATTTCCCTGAGTGACTTTTAATTATGGTCTTATAGAAAAACCCAGGCTTCAATGTTTTCTATGAAAAACACAATCAATGAGTGACATAAAGAAAAGCGGAAACAATGACCTTGAGCGAACATTAAATATATATTTTTTAAAGTTGACAAAAATCAGGCGCTATTTTCTTTTAAAAAAAAAAGATAATTTGTGGGGGTGCCATATTATAAAAAATAAATTAATAAAACTTGAAAAAGCACCCTCTTAAATAGCTTCTTAAACTAAACCTTTGTTGAGTCCTTTCAGACACTTCAAATTTTTAATAGTCCTACTTTCAAATTTATCTGAAGTTATAAGATTTTAATTGTTCAGAAATAAAGATTCAAGTATTAAAAGATGTTCATTTCTCATCCTGTAACATTATACGATTTTACTTTCTACCTAAATAATTTGGAATGTTTCAATCTGAAATTGTTGAAAATTTCAATTCAATAATTCTTACATATTTAAATACCTTCATATTTCGATTTATTCAATATACTGAAGACTACAGATTGAAAATGTCTTAACTATTAAGACTTTATATATTTTTGGAATTGCTGCTCTGTAAACTAAATAGCACTTATTCTTTTATTAAGAAATTATAACCAAGAGTGCTTTAAAAAGTCTTTAAACGAGTTTTAAAAAGCTTAAAAACAAGTCAGAGGTTTTAATGGTTTAATATATGTATATAATAGAACCACTTCAAATTTGATATAAATCTACTTTTTCATGTTTGACCTACAATTATTCAATTTTAAAACTTATAAATTACAATCGAGAAAAACAAAAATTAAATTTTAATTAATTTATATTTAAAACCAAATAAATTTGCATACTTCAATATGAATGCAGCTGAAAACATTGAATTTTAACTTTTTACCTTCTCACGTTGTAGCAATTTCGAATCCCAGAATAAGTTACTCGTATTTTTGGCCTAACCTATAACTTATAAAGAAAATTGTGAAAATTCAAACAATAAGCCTGTATGCTGAAGATGAGGACATTTTTACCGTTAAAATTTGAGATATTAAACTGAAGCCTGAAAATTTGACAATTACTGTTTTGTAATTTCTATTGACATATTAAAAGAGTATAATTAGTTTTTAAATTTTCGGAAATTTTCCTTTTTTACTACCTAGATGTAAAAAAAGTCTCTTCAATTTTTTTTTTATTTTAATCATTTATTTTCTCAGATATATTCCAATTTAATTTACCCCCGTTTATCAGTGACTGAAATGCATTAGGAAAAAATTGCCAAGACCCAAGAATCAAAATTTTATACATATTTTTTAAAATAAATACTGTAGGAATACCAGGCGCGCATCCAAAATGGTGGTGAAATGGCGATCGCCCCCCCCCCCCAGGACTTTTTGACTCACCATAAAATGGTACATATGCATGTATAAAGACAACGCGTCTACACAATTTTGTGATGCCCTCCACCACCCAGGACCCTTCTCTGGATCCGCGCCAAGAGAAAACATCGACAAGATTCAGGTGTCGAAATTATAATTACAGCGAATTTTCTGTAGTTTTACAGAGACGCCTGAAAAAAATGAAAAAATAAAATTCCTGATTCGGTAAAACTCTCTCTGTCTCGAGTAATAAAATTCAAAAACTAATAAAATTCCCGAACAGTTTATAATATTACCGAATTTGAAAATGTCCAAATAATAAAATTCCCTATATGTAAAATCGTTTCCTAATCAATATTATTTATTTATTAAAATTACGATAATAAAATATTTTTATCAAATAAATGTTTCTTTAATATTTAGTGTTAAAAAATTAGTGTTTAAATTTGAAATAATTCTACAAAAAATGTATAGAAAAACTGATGTAAAAATATGTGTGCCTTAAACGGAAGAAAAATTCTCTCTAAATTTTCCTCGAAGATGATGACATTTTCCAAACAAATTTTGCAGGATTTAAATCAGCACTAATTGATTTCAATGTTCCTTTTTAATTTTTTAAATTAACAATTCGATTTTTCGGAAGATTCTTGTAATTTAAAAAAATACCATGTATATTTTCAACTAAAATATCTTATCCAGAAATATGTTTTTTTTTTCAATTATTGTTATTTTAAATTCGTAGTACGGTGAGGGCAGCACCTCGATAGGGCAGAAAATATGATGTCCTATATATATAGTTCCCCCACTTTGACACCGCATACCGCATCTACGTTTATAATATCTTTGCCTGCCCGCTACCTGCTATTCACTTGATGAAACAGGGCACAATGTCATAAAGTCGGTAGAGAAGATCAGAGTTGGTAAACATTATACAATTATACATAATAAATTACAATTATACAAAAAAAATTAAGAAAATTGCATCATATTTTTTTTTAATGCTGGCTATTTCTCAAAATACAACCAAAAAAGTCGCAACAATTAGAACACGAAAATAATTTCAACTAATTATGAAATTAATAGAAATGTGTAAAAATCAGAAATGTGTAATGTACCACTATGAATTTTCTCAGATTTTTCCTATTATTTTTTTTTTAAACTATGCTTCAAATTTCACCGTTTTCAAAAGCTATCAAATTTCCTTACTTTTCATCAGATTTTCAGATCTGTAAGCTATAAATAATTTTTTGGAATATTACTTTTCGGCTCATTAACGTACAACATTTGCACCTTTAAAACGATACCTCTTTCATTAACCTACCATTGTTTCTTCACATACTTAATCAACGTCAAAGTCAGAGGACTCGAATTTTCTCGCCTATAGTAGTGACCCTCATCCATTTCCTCGTGCAGAGGACAAATGAAGAGGAGGCTATTCAGATCCCTACTCCCCTGAGACGCTCTAGGCCTAGCTCATGTGCGAAAGTAGGGCCTTTGGGTGTTTAAACACTCCAACTTGTGATGTGAGGGTCAAGTATTCCTTTAAAATGGTTAATTTCACATTACAGTTTAAAATTAATAATTTAACTAAGCTCTGGCATTAATGATTTTTTCAAATAGTAAATTTTATTAGAATGAAGACAATTTTTTATTTATTATCTCCAGTTTTTAGATGTATTCAATATATTTTATATTAAGAGCTATTAAATATCAATATTATTAATAGTTTACATAAATTAAATTATATGTATAATATTTATTTATATAATATTTTTAATTAGAATCGTTGCAGAATAAAATTCTACTCCTTTCGATTCAACTGAAAGAAAATATGACTGCTTGTACATATATTTAAAATTCCATCCTTAGTCTGACTTAACTACTACATATTTTCTACTCTTTCGCATTACGTAGGATAATCAATAGTAACAGTAGTGACATTAATTTTTACAATGAGCAAGCTTCCAGGACTTCCGTTTCCTCTTACCATAAAAAAATGCATTTTCCACGATATTGAAAACAATTTTCGCTTTTTACTGTCCCTTTTCAGGATCACGCGTTTGGCTGTGCCCTACTCCCTTGCTTTCTCTTACTTCTTCCAATTTCTTCATCCACATCACTCCCTGTCCACTATCATCCAAGATCAATCTAACACACTCATCCACACTCAACTGTCCCTTTCCTTCTCCTGTACATCTCTTTAATATATGTGCCCATGACTCCCTTTCATATCCACATACTCTGCATAAATTCTCCTCTTCATCCATCCAATATCTGCATGCTCTCACTCCTTCTCCCATTCTGAACTGTACAACCCTACTCGATTTTTCTTCCTTTTTTATTTTTTGCAGATATTCTCGTTCCGTCAACCCTTTGACCATCATGTACCATCTATTGTACCTGGAATCTATAATCTTTGTCTATTTCTCTTCTCCTTGTTTAACCAATAGCTCTAACTCTATGTCCTGCCACTCCATAACCCCTTCTCAAATATTAGACACCCTTCTCATTTTTCTTCTTTCTTCCTCCCATTTTGAATTTCCCACATTACCTCTCGCTTCATTGTTCAGAATTTCGCCGAAACATGCTTGTGCAATTCTACCTCCCTCTCCCCATTTTAGCTTATCTTCAAACCTCCAGACTCTCTTAATTTGTCTAGTAACCATATTTTCTCCTCCTAACTCTTCTTTTAACATATATCCTGGGCAACTCCAGCTAACCCCCATTACCCACCTCAGAAATCGCTCATGCATGCTCTCTACTTTCGTATGTTCCTTCCATCCCCAGATCTACTAACCATAACAGAACACCATGCACACCAACGTATCAAACAACCAGACCCTCATTCTCCAATCGTTCTTGAACCTTCTCTTTCCTATACCCCATACTTGGCCCATTACTTTACTCGCACATTCTTTTCCTCACCTGCAGCACCAACTTTTCCTCTACACCCCTCTCTTTTATTGCCTGCCATAGTACTTTTCTATTCACTGAGTCAAATGCTGCTTTGAAATCTACGAACAAAGCGACTAGTTTCCTTTTCTTTCTGCCCAAATTTCGGTTAACTAAATAGTAAAGTATGTAGATGTTGTCTATAGTTCCTATCCCTTTTCTAAATCCCGTCTGATTGTGTGGGATACTTTCTTTTTGTTTTACCTGCCTCTCCAATCTTTTTCTTAAGATTTCTGCATATATTTTATAGCCGACTGACATGAGAGTGATCCCTCTGTATTCCTCTACCTTCTTTCCTTCCCCTTTCTTGACAAGCGGTATCACCAGTCCCATCGTCCACTCTTCCGGCCAACCTTCCCCTTTCCAGACCTTGTTACAAATCTTCCACGTCCCATCCCTAATCCCTTCTCCTCCATACTTCATCGCTTCGTACTCCATCCCATCTTCTCCTGTCGCCATGTTTCTTTTTAACCTATTTATTGCCGTCCATTCCTCCATTTCTATTTCTTCGTTAACGCCCTTCCTTTCCCCTCTATCCCTATTTATCACATCCCACACCCTATCTTCTTTAATGGTCTTTTCTACTTCTGCTTTATATTCTTCCTTTCCCCTTTGTCTTTTTGTTTCCAGCATGTTCTCATGTTATTTTTTCCTCCTGTTATACTCCTCCTTCTCCATTTTTTTAAAAACTCTTTTCATTTATCTACCCCGCAGAGTCCAATTTTCGTGTTTCTTTCGCACCCTTTTTCCTTTCTCCCTCTGCCGCGCTTACTCACGCCTCTTTTTAGTGTAGCTATGACCGAGAAGTGTTCGGACCCTATCTCATTCCCTACTTTAATACTCCCTATCATGTGCCGCATTCTTTCTTCAGCCAAGATGTAGTCTATTACTGTTGCTCCCTTTCCTGTGAATGTGATCTCCCCTTCCTCATCTACTTTCATATTGCCATTGCATATAAACCATCCTGTTTCTCCTATCATGTCTAGTAACTCCCCCCCTCCCTGACCGTCTCTCTATGTTTGGAGTTCCTTATATATGTCTCCTTTTGTTCATCCCATAACCCTCCCCCTTGTTCGCTAGTCCATGCATTTAAGTCCCCCCCCTATTAAAACTAATTCTTCCTTCTTTTCCTCCATCCACCTCCTTATTACTCTCCAGCATTCCTCTTCTCCTCTTCTTCTGTATACACACACCATCGCTATTTCTACTTTCCCAATTAACGTGTTCTTTTCTTGCTTCTTGCATTGTCCACACATAACCCTTCGGTGTCTCTCCCTATCCACACCATATGGCCCTTTTTCCTCTCTACCCAAGTCCCTTACTCTATTTTCCATCTCCTTTTCCTCTCCCTCTGTGTCAGATCTTCTTCAATTCTTTCCCTTCTCCCTTTCAATAATTTTTTTCCCTGCTCCTCACTCCTCACTTTTACTAGAAACATTTTTTTTTCCTTTGTCCATCCTATTCTCTTAACTCCTTCTACCTTACCTGCACTCTAATGTCTCACAAAAGCACTTTTCCTTTTCACTCTTCACTTTTAGTCCCTTAACTTTTATGTTATTTTTCCTCTTTGCCCTTTCTTCCCCTTCTAATCTTCTTTCGATATCACTGAGTCTCTTCTTCATTCTTTTATTCTCATTTCGGACGTACTTTTGATTCCCTTTAACTATTTCCTCATTCTCTGTCTTTTCCCTTATATGCTCATTCCTAATTTCTAGACTGCATACCCGTTCTTCCAACTGTTTTATTTCTCTAGATCTCTGTTCGTCAACCTCTCTCTGTCTATTCAAAATGCTCTCTAGATTACCCCAAACCTTGTCTTTCTCCTCCGTCCAGCGTTTATCCCATTCTTCCTATTTTTCTCTGACCTTTTTCACTTCCCCCCTTACATCATTTCCCTGTCTATTCATATCCCTATTCATGTCATCCAATCTCTTTCTTGTTTCCTCTCAAAACCCTTTAATGAGAGCTTCCAATTTTTCAAACATCCCCCCACCCCCTATCTCTCTCTGGTTTTTTTTTCCGTTTAATTCTCTCTTGTTATTCTGGTCCATTTCTACCTCATCTTCCCCCTTTCTATCTCATCTTCCCCAGCCACTATTTTCCTTTTTTCCTCCGCTTCACTGCTAGTCGCGCTTGCCTTTTTTGCCATTCGTCCAGATTTCTGTTCGAACCCACATTGCCTAGCTTGTTAAGACGCTGTATATTTGAGGGCCTTCCACGTTGCTAGCCCATGCCTGTGTCCGCTACCCTACCACCCGGGTCGACTTCTCGGCACTTTCATCACCGCTGCTGTCACTGCGATCAACGTCACCCACCCCCCACTGCCAATGCTTTTAGCAACGTCAGCTGTTGCTGCTACTACGGTTTTCTGCTCTGTGTGATCGTCCAGTAACTGTTACCTTCTGGCGCCAGTTTGTGGATTTCGCGTCGTCGGCATCCTACCTTACCCAAAAGGATCGTCCATAAATTACGTAACGCTTTTATGGGGGAGGGGGGGGGG
>NC_046663.1:127856965-127870320 GCF_010883055.1 Belonocnema kinseyi
ACAGGCTGTACTAAAAAGTTATAGTATAGTCATATCCTTTCGTCAAATTCTGATTGGGGTATTTATTAGCTACACATTAGTTATACTCATGTAGCGACTTTAAACAAAGCGATAGATTCTGCATGAAGAGGTGGGACAATTACAATACTCTACCCGGTGAATTTACGGTGCAATATGTATGATTTTTTTGTTTGTATGATTAGTTTGTATGATTAGTTTATATAATTATCATTATAGTACTTCTTAAATTCCATACCAAATATTGTTTTTTTCAGTATTATAAACAATGTAAAATAAAAGATATACTATATGGTAATAAATATTGCAAAAAAAAATTATTGTAAAAAAATTATTGCAAATTTTATTTTAAAAAAATTGATTAGCGTTACGTAACGCCACAGGAAGGTTATCCTTGCGTTACGACTGCGTTACAAAGGGGGAGGGGGGTGTAAAAAAAGCTGGATTTTGCGTTACGTAATTTATGGACGGCCCCAAAGCTCCGTGACATTTCCCGCCTTTATTACCTACCTCTTTCGTCCCTGACCAAGAAACTATTTTTCCACTCCTAACTTCAAAAACTTCACACGCTCCAAATGTTCACTTCAAACCACTCACTTTCACACGTCACACCTTTGCCTTCATTCACCCTTCTTCCTTTACACTCGATCTCCGCACTCTCTGCCTTTTCTACATCCACTCACCCTTATTCCCTTCACCAATGCCAAAAATACACCACTTGACAAAAGAGAGTTCTTTCGTGTCTCTAAATATAACATCGGATTTAAAATCTTTGGTAAACAATCTTTTTCAAATGAAAAATAAAAATTATAAGTATAATAATATGGATTAAAATAATTATATATAATTAATCATATTATTAATTATAAATGATTTAATAATTATATTATTCTAAAAACTGGAGATAATTAATAAACAAATTGTGTTTATTATAATAACATTTAATAGTTGAAATAAATAATTAAAACCACTGCTTAATTAAATAATTAATTTTACAACTTAATATTTGAACTACTTAGTTAAAAATTAATTTTTTTGTTCAATATTTAACTACGTTTTCAACCAAATTCAGCAGTTGAATTGTCAAGAGACGAATTATCTACAAAATTAGCTGTTGCATTCTCAACCATCTTACGTAAAATTATATTATCCCTTATCAGGGCAAAGCAGGTAAAGAAAATATGATTTCGAGCGAAAGAATAGGGCAGCTTCTGATGCCACTTTGAGGTCGCCTTGAAAACTTGATGAATTCTTGGAAATTTTTTATTTTTTAATCAATATATCCTTTTTTTAAACAATTGTATTGTCTCTTATATACTATTGCAAGATTATAAACATGGGACAATTTGAAACAATTTTTTATTTAAAAAAATGAAATCTAAGAGAAAATTAAAAAATATTTCAAAACATGAAACAAATTTCCAAACAAAAGAAAACATTGGAACATTGTAAGGCAGTTGACATAAGTTGCAACATTTTTTTAAAAGTTACGAAAATCATTATAATTTTAAAAGGTATTTATAAGTTTTAAAACTTTCAAGAGTTTGAAAATATTTTTAAACTGAAAAGATTTTCGAAACTTTATACAATATTGTTTAGTAATTTGAAAACTTGCAAAAAATCTAAATATCTTTTAAACTAACTCCAACTTATCAAAATATTCAGAAGAGCGATTTTCATTTGATCACGGCATACGGAGCATGACTACGGAACATGAAATTTTTATAATGTTGTAACGAGCAATTCAAAAATTTCATACCCGGGTAGAAATTAGAAATTGGTTCTTAAGAGGCCCTGTCTAGATTTCCTATTTTCTATCGAGGCCCTAAAGTGGCAATGTATCGAGGGCGCAAGTGAAAGCGTCACGCTCAGCTAGCGAGGTCATCAGTAGGCAACCCAATGAGGGCCTATTAATAGGGTCTTTATAGAATCTAGTTAGTCCCTCACACTTTATTATTCAAAAGCATTTGCTATTGTTTTTTATTTTGTTGATTCAAATTAAATATTATTAAAATATTAAAAAATTGATCATGCTTTAAATTCTGAAGTGTGATGCTATGGTTGCAGTAGTATTAAAGTTTAACCAGCGCATTGCCACAATCTATTACCAGAAATTTTTGATTCAAAGAATGAAAATATTAATCCAATTGTACTTAAAATACATTTAATTTGCAAAATTTTAATCTAAAGATTTTACACCTTTCTGTAGCCTCTGACAAACATTCCTCCGTTTTCTCGTATTTTTATTGACATTCGATGGTTAACTATACTCCGCACGTTATTCTAAAACTAAACTTATTGTTAAATCTGACTAGAGAAGACTTATTAATCATAACTAAAGACAAACGCAGTTTCTTAAAATATCCGCAAGCGCCGAGAATCGAATGTACGCACAGGCAGGCTTATAAGTCGAGCGTCTAATCCCCATAGCTACAATGCCACGCTGAGTGTGGTGTCATAAATGCTTGACGGCATTCATCCGATATTTTAGAAATGAGGAAAAAAGGTTTTTGAAGCTCGATTTGTTATATATGATTTTTACACGTACTTACGTGATTTCAAATTAAATCGATCTGTAAGAAAGACTCTTTTCAAATGTTTCAGACACAAAATGTTTTTAATTTTTTCCGAAAAAATTAAATTTTTCAAAGTTTGCATCTCGGTAATTTTTTTAATTTGTTCTTTCTTAAATTTAAGTATAATTAAGCATAAGAACATTAATGTACTTTTTTGCACTCTCAGCTATATTACCCGTTTTACCTGTCAAGGGATGTACAAGGTCCCTTCAAGAAAATAATTAATTGATAGAAGTTATTTTTTAAATATATCTTTATGAATAAAGCTTTTTATCTAGTTTAATTGAAAAATATGGTGCTAAAAAGTAAGTATATAAATAATTTAAATAAAGTAGCACACGACAATAAAAGCATAAAGAGGCAATTTCTACCCGGGTATTCGAACTTTACGTTTATTTGTGATTCCAACGATATGTTACTTGCAATCAAAAGATTAAAATTAGAATAAGTTGTTGCAGATTTTAGTTTAGGGTTTAACACTGGCTAGCTAGCATCATGGAATTTTCCGTAGTATAGTCGAAGGTGTACACTGAGAAATATGTTTGTTAGAATCAAACAAATTATTTCTTTCATATAGGGTCAAACCAATGTTTGTTTGATTCAAATAAATTTTTTGTTTGTCCTTATTTGTTTTGTTAACATAAATGTTTGGTTTATTAGGTAAATTTCTTCTTTAACATAAGTAAAGTTCTTGTTTACACTGAATATATACTTTTTAAATTAATTAAAGATTTTGTTCAAGTGAAGTACATCTTTCTTTATACACTTAACCTCAAAATTGAGCAATCTTTATAAAAATAATGTATAAGCTCGACAATATGTTTGTTGTTAATCTTAAATATTATTGTATATGTAAAAGTTGAAACACTTATTCAATCCGTATGCTTAATTCTGGTTAAATTTCAACTCTGTGCTTCTCATTTTTGTATCGAACAATCATAAATTAGAATAATAAGAAATGAATCAGAGTTAGGCATTTGAATTGAATGAATATATAAGTGTTCCTGCTATTAGGTATACAGTGATAATTATTATAGAAAAAAACATGATTGATTTCATAAATCATCTTTATAAAGAAAGGAGGTTAGTATTGAAAAATACTTACATCCGAAATCTTCAAATATATCAAAGGTAAAAACCCTAAACTTCAAATAGTTCTTAAACTAGAGATATTGCGTCAATTTTTCAATTAATTTATGAGTTTATAGTAAATCAGAACCTTTAGAATAATACAACACTGAAAAAATACGAATGCCATCAAATAAATCACATGATCAATTAATTTAGATTCTAGGTTAGTCCCTAAGGAACCGCCGGCAGCGCTTTAGCGCGCCTAGTGGTTTTATGAATTCGTATAAACAGATATTAAACAAATGCATTGTTTAATAAAAGTCACTTTTTATTTAAATAAAACAAATTGTACTAAAAAAATTATTTGTTTCAATCAATTAGGCAAATAGTTTTCATTTCTTAAAATTAAATAAACCTTTTTTTAATTGAAGCAAAAAATTTGTTTGATTCAATTATATGAATTCAAATAAATTTTTTTGTTTGATTCAAACAAACATTTTTTTGTATTTTGTCGAAAATTCGTCTGTTGAACTATTTGTCGTTGCAAATTCGCCATTTTTATAGGAAATTAATGTTTTTGGTGGAGAATTCTACATTTCCCAGTGGACAACAAAATTAAGGATGTCCTAAAGACGTCTTTCGTACATCCCTACTCTTTAAATATGAATCAGTGAAAAATTCACTGATTGAAATAGTAGTTAGATATTTCACTGATTATTCAGTGATTTCGGACTTATTCACTAATCAGTTCAGTAACACGAGAGTAAATCATGTGAAGCATAACCTTAAAATTTTTTATGTTAAGCGTTGTTGTTACTCTTTTATTTAAGTAGCAAGAAGAATTCCTTAATGAAATAAATGTTTTAATTTTCGGGCTGTAATTCTGCTGAATTAACTGCGGAAAAAAACATCTTGGTTTTAAATTAAAGTAATATGTGAGACACTTTGTCTTTTAAAACCATCGAACTTTTTACTTTTTCAGTATTTGATCATATTTATGGGTTTTAAGTTTTTACTATATGAGTCTTTGATTGAATGCACTAAAATATTATTTTATTATGATTGCTAAATTGACATGGTGGAGTGCTGCCAACCCTAAAAAGTGGTTATTTCACTGAATTAATAGGTAAACTTTCACTGATTGTCAGTGAGTCATTTCTAGCTATTTGAATCAGTGAAATTTCGCTGACAATCAGTGGAATTTTTCTGATTCAGATTTAGAGAGTAAGACGTCTTTTATGACATGTCTTTTGGTCATCCTAGGGATGCTCTTAAAACGTTTAATGTCTGTACCAAATATGTCCCGAGAAGGTCCATATCTTTAAGACGTCCTTAGGTCTTCTTTAGGACATTGGACTTCCTAGAGACGTTGATTGGCCTGGCATAGGACATCCTAGGTACGTCCCAAGGATGTTTTTGGTATTTTCATAGTATTGTGCCCAACTGCCTTATATATTACCCAGAGAAAAAGTTGCTACAAAATTCAACAGCTGAATTTACAACAGACAAATTTTCTAAAAATTTCAACAGTGAAATTTTTTAAAGTTAGGTTTTCTACACAATTCAGCAGTTCAATTGTCAGCAGACGAATTTTCTACAAAATAAACTGTTACAGTTTTTACTATACAAAAGAAATTTTAAGCCAGAGGTAGACTGCGATTGGAAATTCTTTTTAATCAAATTCTTGTAGAGTCTTTATTATTTTTATTACACCATTAAGAATATTCCCTTTCGGGGTAGGCGTGACTCACTCGGCGGGGAAAGGAGTAATGTGGGGAAGGGATAGAGAATTTTGAGATTGATCCAGAATTCTCGTGTTATTTAAGTAAATAACATGTTCGTTCCGCAACACTGCTGCGATCCAGGTTGCTGATCAATCTCTCTACCAATCACCCCAAGTGAAGATCCTCACAAGGTCGTTATGTAAGGTTCCCCACTTGGGTCCATTAGTGGCCAAGGTCTTATGTTTCAGACGATATTGACTCTACTGACACTCTTTTTATTAACTATTTGCCGCCATACTTTCCTGCCCTGGCATGTTTTTCTAGCTTCTTTTATGTCCATCCATTTTATCATGCAGACTCTCGTGTTTCTGGGACTTTTTATTTCTCTTCTAACTAGGGTCTCATTCACACATTCTAACCATTCTTTCCGCGGTCTACCTCTGGACACACTGCCATTTACTTTATCTTGATAAACTTGTTTCGTTAGTCATTTATTTGGCATTCTTTCAACATGCCCGAATCATCTTAACCGATTTCTTTCCCATGTGTCTACTAGCGTCTCTTCTGCACCACATTCTTTTAGAATTATCTCGTTACTTACTTTGTCCATCAGAGTTTTCCCGCATACTATGCGCATGAATTTCATATCTATTGCGTTAATTTTACTCTTATCTTTTACTATAAAATTGCAGTTTTAAGAAAAATCTGACTTTAAGTTCAATTTTTGATTAAAATAAATTTAACAATTGATCGGAGTCAAGAAAATTAAGTGTTTGAACAATGTATTATTATTAATAATATTCCACTTGAATAATGCTAGAAAGAGGCGATTTTTCTTAAATTTCTGGCTTTTTCTCAATTATTCAATTAGAGTGAAGCAATAATTAACTTGAGTCAAAAAAATTAATTGTTTAAACAATTTATTATCATTGTTCATAATATTATCTTTACTGAATAGGTAGAATGTTGCGGCTTTATTTGCAATTTTTAACTGTTGGTCTATTTTTCATTATGTGTGACTTTTTAATTAATTAGATTTAGCAAAAATAATTGTTTGAACAAAATTTTTATTGTCTGTTACCATCTTTATAAATATCAATGCCTGATAGTTGCGGTTTTCTCGGCCATTTTTATATTTCTCTCCCTTTTTCACTCAGAAAGGTGATGATTAATTAAAGTTAACACAAAAGTGGTTTAAAATTTTAATATTTTTTGTAACTATCTTTTCTTAGATAAGTGCTAGAAAATTGTAGTTTTTTCTACAATCTTTAACTTAGCTTCGCCTTTCTAATAATGAACAAATAATGAGTCATCCTCAACAAAAATGATTTAAAAAATAGTATTGCTGTTTTAAGTGAATTATTTGTCCTCTTTTCCCAATGCTTAAAAAAATAATTTAAAGAAAAAAAGCTATCTTGCACAAGAGGCAAAAACACAAAGAATGACGTAATTAGGAGTAGGTGGAAGGACTATAGGTCTTCAAATTACTTGTAAAAGTTTTCGATTACAACAAGAAGTTTATTGAAAAGAGTAAAAGAAAAACTTGGAATTGCAAATATTGTAATGTCAGCTACCCCATCCACTCCTGCCCTTGAGAAAACACGCCTCGTGAATGAAAAAATACATCCAATATTAAAACTAAAAAGACTCGAAACAAATAATTAATTGATTGTAGCATATCACTATGTAGACGGGAGATTGATTTTTCGCTCCCGACCTTCACAGGCAGCCATCGGCTGAGGGAAGCAAACGTCCCCTTTCACTACACGGACTTCGTCAGTAAGTCCACCAATGTCCAGCCCTTTTCTAGATTGACCTTTGTTGAAATAGTATCGCGTTATTATGGCGGACTCTAAAGTAAAAGTATAATTGATAATTAAAAATTAACAAGGTAAATTTTAACAATTCTTAAAAACTAGTACCTAAAGTAAAAGTGAAGATTTATATGGACAAAATTCTTATTTGAATTACTTTGTCATTGTATAGTATTGTATAGTATTGACACTGGGCCCACTGGGGATACCACTAAAAAAACGTGCCTTATTATGCTTTACGTCCAGGGTGGTGCGGAAAAAAGCATACAAATCTATTTCCAATACAATTTCAGATATCACTAAACTAGGAAGGGTGAGGGAAAGTAGGGTTGCACATTGCTTGAGAGAGCGTAATAGAAGAGGATAAATCCGCATTCCGTGCAGTGGAAGGGGACGTTCGCTCCCCTCAGCCGGTGTCTACCAATGAAACTCGGGAGCGAAAAGCATACTACCCATGTAGACTTACTGTAGTTAGAAAATTGCTTCCTGTACTGCGTTACCAATTGTAGTCAATATTGTTTCTGACTTTCGTTTCTAGTCAGAAGAGAATTAAAGCCAGATACTGTGTAGAAACTTTAAAGCTCACTTTAAATATATGTTTTATTTCAGAAAAGTATATTCACAAAAAAGAAAATGATCATTCAAAATATAGTTTTCTGTAATGCTTACTCATTATTTGTTAATAACTAAGAAGGCGAAGCAAAGTTAAAGATTAAAAAAAAACACAACTTTCTGTCACTTATCTAAGAAAAGATAGTTACAAACAATTATTAACTGTTTAAACAACTTTTTTGTTAACTTTAATTAATTATTACCTACATCAGTGAAAAAAGGACAGAAATATAAAAATTGACGAAAAAAACGCAACTATCAGGCATTGATGTGTATAAAAGAATCATAAGCAACAATAATTTGTTTGAAAATTTTTTTTGCTAAATCTAATTAATTATTAAGTCACGCCTAATGAAAAATAGATAAACAGTTGAAAATTGCAGGGAGAAAACGGAACATTCTACGAACTTATCATAGATAATATTATTAACAATGATAATAAATTGTTTAAACAATTACTTTTTTTAAACAATGTTTTAACCGTAATAAGATGTTAATTCTATTTTCGTAATTGCGGGCTCACAGTTACGCGGGCGATCGTCTTTACCTCCACGGCTACTTGTGTAAACTTCCCCTTCCAGTGTGGAGCGACACTACCCCTCACTGGATTCGAAGTTGCTCCAGGCCCTCGATGCTACGTCCCCTATGGAGATAATCCCTTTGTCTGCCAACTTGTATCTATTTCTATTTCAAGAATATCAGTATGAACAAGAAAATCATTTAAATATACAAAATTAGATTAATTCCAATCTAATAAAGTATAAACATGATATATGAACATTTTATCGACGAAAAATTATACAACCTTCCACTTTTGGTCAATTATACATACAAAACAATACAATACATAATTAAATAATAAATGAAAACAATAATAAACAGTAGTAAAAAATAAAAAATAATAAAACAATAAATACAATTTTCCACTTTTTAAGTTATGGTCTTACAACGATTCTCACATGTTGCAGTTTTTTCTAAAATTTTTAGCTTTTAGTCCAATTTTAAATTGTAGTGACGTTTGTCAACGTCGACTGTGAGCATGTGTATTATTCGAAATTTGCACATAAACTAGAGCACGTGGAACGGAAGCGAAATTGAAATACCTCAAGTTCACTAACGCCAGTCATAAATTTACGGTATAAATAATTATTTTTCTATTCTTATAGGCTCTGAATGATACTTTTCGAAGCAGATATGGATTTCGGATAACATCATATCTATGTCAGAACTATTTTAGATTTTTTTTCAATTTGCAATCTTATGATACAGGGTGTCTAAAAAGTCCCAGGACGGTTGGATATTTCCTTAGGTAAAATATTTTTCAAAAAAGTGAAGATCAATCCTGAAGTAAATTTCAACAAGGAATTCAATGGTGACCTTCATTTTGACCTTTAAGTTGACCTTCATGGCTTTTTGAAGGTCAACTTTGTTTCTTTACATAAAAACCCCTTCTTTTTACATCTGCAATCGATAGAGCGAAAAATTCCGCGTTCAAATACGTACCTAAGTCATAGGTCAATTGTAACTTTCAAGGTCAGTTAGAGGTTATTTGAAATTGACAAAGTTTTACAAGAGGTCAGTGTAATTCCTCAAATAGATTCCAACGAGGAATTCAATGGTGACCTTTATTTTGTCTTCGAAGTTGACCTTCATGGCTTTTTAAAGGTCAACTTTATTTTTTTTAATGGAAACCCTCTGTTTTACATCTGTAATCGATAGAGCGAAAAAATTCTAAGTTCAGGTACGTACCTAAGTCATAGGTCAATTGTAACGGTCAAGGTCAGTTAGAGGTTATTTGAAATTAAGAAAGTTTTCCAAGAGGCCAGTGTAATTCCTGAAGTAAATTTCAACGAAAAATTCATTGGTGAGCTCTGTATTGATCTTGGTTACAGCGTTTTGAATATTGTAAAATCATAAGGAAATTTTTCATTAAAAGTTCCAGGTGTTCTGGGGAGAAATCTGTTTCTCCCCGAAAAGTTATACAGTCCTATACTGTTTGCCGATACCTAAGTCAATACCTAAGGCGATACCATAAGTCCTATACCGTTTTTTCATACGAATGTTACAAATCGAAACTAAATACGTAGAGAGGGTATCTGTATTAATGATGCATGGTTGGGGAGATCGAGTACGATCTTATGATCAAGTTCGTTTGATTTTTAATCGCAATTTTTGTAATGGAGAAGGGTTAAATCCTGTCTCAAAATCAACAATTGAACGAACTCTAAGGCGCTTTATGAATCATGGATCTATCATGGACCTTCAGAGAACTGGTTGGCCAAAATCTGCAGGATCTGAGGAGATGCTGATGGACATAGCCCAATCATTTGTTGAAAACCCACACCTTATTTTACGCCGAGCTAGTGATGTGCGTGACGTTGATCCTGAGACAGTGCGAAATATTTTAAAAAGCATTAATTTCCATCCTTACAAAGTTCATCTGGTACAAGAGCTCATTGAAGACGATCCTGATCGTTGGGTTGAATTTTGTGAAATTATGATGGACAAAATTGATAGAGATCCTCTTTTCTTGTACAATACAGTATTTTCCGATGAATCTACTTTCACTTTAAAAGGTGAAGTTAACAGGCAAAATTGTAGATATTGGTCCGATACAAATCCTCATTGGATGTTGGAGAGTCACACACAATATCCACAAAAGACTAATGTTTGGGCCGGTATCTTGAATGATACATTGATAGCCCCTTTCTTCATCGCTGGTAATCTCAATACCCGTGCGTATGAAGAGCTTCTCAGAAACCAAATTGTACCAAGAATAAGGGAGATTACAGGCGATAATTTTCAAAATATTTGGTTCCAGCAGGACGAAGCAGCAGCTCATTACGGTAGGGAGGTTCGAGCACATTTGGATACTCAGTTCCTGCAAAGTTGGATTGGAAAAAGGAGCGAAATCGAGTGGCTTGCTAGATCTCCTAATCTGACGCCTCTCGACTATTTTCTTGGGGGTTATTTAAAGAGCAAAGTATATTCAACGCAACCGCAAAGCTTAGACGAATTGTAGAATCGGATTCTGCAACAGGTTACTTTGATTGATAGGGAGATGATTCGTAATGCTGTAACTCATTTTTAGAATCGCATAGCTTTTTGTCAAGAAGTTCAAGGTTTTCATTTCGAACATCTTCACTGAAGCGTGAGAGGCAAGGGGAGTCACGCTAATCAAGCACCCCAAAGGGAACAGAATTTACTACGTCCACGTCGTTGTTCCTGGGTAATGCTAAACGTAAACGTAAACTGCTTGGAAAAAACCTTGAAAAAACCTTGAATATCATCACCAAGATCAATACAGAGCTCACCACTGAATTAATCGTTAAAATTTACTTCAGGATTGACCTTCACTTTTTTGAAAAATATTTTACCTGAGGAAATATCCAACCGTCCCGGGACTTTTTAGACACTCTGTGTAGTACAAAAAGTACGTGCTCCCATAAGACCACATGTTATTTTTAATAATTGATTTCTCGACTATGAAGCTGGGAAAGGTTCAAAAATTTTAACCAGAGCTTCAGTACATTTTAATACGACTGTCATCCAAATATAAAACGATTCCCTTTTGTAATTCTATTACCGAGGGTACTCCCTTAAGTTAACAAGCGTAAGTGTTTCAAGAAGTTATTATTCTGTAGACATTGTTGATGTACATCGTTCGCTTTAGGGTCAGGTAAATTGATAATAATTAAGTTGTTTCACACGTTTCGGCCTACAATGGTGGCCCTCATCTGTGAGTTTTATTAAATCTGTTAAAAGTACATAATGTCTTCATAAGTACACAGTTTTACAATTGAAAGTGTTATTCTTTGTTTAATATCTCAGTTTTTAAATTATATACATTCCAGAAACTTGAAATAAAAATTTTATTTTATTCTATTAATAACTATTGATAAAGCATTCAGTATATCAAAACAATGTCTTTTAACGAAATAAAACATTGATGAAAAAAAATTACAATTTAGTAGTAAAATTTTTAAAATATTTGTTTAAAGTTGTCAGAAAACATTGTAGTCACTTGAAAATTGCCATGTAGTATTTAAAGAGATGCAGAACTTTTTTAAAGGAAAATTTGTATACAAGAAATTGAGGAAAAATTTTTAGGTACAAAATTCCTCGACAATCTGTATTCTTACTAGTGTGAAAAAAATTTGCAATCAACTTTTTGGCGATATAAGGAAAAGAAAAATTTCTAATAATATTTGAATAATTATTTAGCTACAAAGTTTTTTTTTAATTTGGTATTTTTACTGCAGTGCCACTTTCAAGAGAAAAAATTTGACTTTCACCGATATAATTCCTCATCATACCAGAAAAATTAATTAATTAACACTATTTTTCTTACACACAAAAAGATGTGTTAAGGGTTTCAATAAAAAAATTGGATTTAATGGACATCGCTAAAAAATAATTTTAAAAGAATTCTTCGACTGCAGTGTTTTCTGAAAACTTAAAAAAGTTTGTTCATAAATTTTGTTACAAAATTACCTATTACATTTTACTTGTTTTTTCATTAGTTGTTCGTCGTTAAAAGATTTCTTTTTTAAAAATAGTACTTTCCATTGAAAAAGTGCATACCTGCAAGAAACTATGTACTTTTTACATATTTAAGAAAACTCACTGATAAGGATCGCCATTATGTGTCAAAACGTTTGAAGCAACTCAATTGTTTTCAATTCAGCTGACTCTAAAGCCAAAAATGCACATCCACAGTTTCTACAAAAGTAAGTTTTGAGGGTCAATAAAATCTCCCTGCGATTATCAAGCTATCATTATTTTAAATAATATTCTCTTTTAATAGTTTTCGAAAATGCGGTTTTTTCTTAAATTTTCAACAGTTTTACAAATGAAAAAAACAATAGAAAATTTATTTTGAATGGCCTCGTTAACTTAATGGGGAGCTTATGAAAATTTATTATTTTAATTGAAATTGTTGAGAATCTACCTATATTAATGATTATATTCTCAAACTCGTCAAAATGTCAGGGATTTCGTCGTAGAATTTTTAATCGAGGTATAGGCGTGGAAACAGTAAGGAAATAAGTAATTTGAAAGACAAAGGCATTATCTTTATGGGGGACTTAGCATCGAGGGCCTAAAGCAACTTCGAATCCAGTGAGTGGTAGTGTCGTTTCTTAGTAGAAGGGGAAGGTGACAAAGGTAGCCGTGGAGGAAAAGACGACAGCATGGCTTGGAAGCGGGTGCCTTAAACATTTGGGTCATATATCTCTTAAACTTAAGACTGTTGTAGAACCGTTTGCAGTATAATATTTAGGAATTTGAAATCGTGTATGTTACATTGAAATATTGAGCACTTATATTACTGTTTCCTACTATTTTATTTGAATAATTGTACACTTTGAGGCAGTATTTTGTGTGTTTATATTACTTATATTTTTAAAACTATGTGATTCTAATTTTAAGGCTAAAGAGCCTTAACTCATTTAAATCGTACAATTAAAAATAATACTGTAAAAACTATGAATACAAATTTTGTAACATTTTAAAATGTTCAAGCATTTTTATCAAATGAT
>NC_046663.1:127870420-127871587 GCF_010883055.1 Belonocnema kinseyi
TTTATACATGAAATAACATAACATCAAAATATAAGCATATCAAGAGGCGCGCGATCTATTCAAATCATGAAAAACGCCAGCATCGAAATCTAGAAATATTAAAATCTCAATCTCCTGAATTTATTTCAAAGCAGTTAGCAGATAGATATATAAATAGAATCGTCGAAGTGCCCCGACCGGCAATCGTGCACCTTCGAGTTTTCAAATAAATTCAGAAGAGGAGAAATGGGTTGCGCGCGCAACTCAGTCATTTACAGCGTCTCCTGCTATTTTCACACGGACATAGCCCTGTCATAGTATTGGACCACATCTCGTTTCAGATCTGGGATCACTGTCACTGAGCAGTACTGACTGTTCGCTCACCCCTTCAGGTACTGGATCCTCGAAAAGAGTGAGTGGACAGAATTACCAGGTCCGTACACGCTCCTAGATCACCCGCGATCACGACAATTAAAAATAATAGAAACGAAGGACCCCGAACACTTTAAAACCACATTTCTTTAAGATTTAAAAATCCTAAGTGCTGTTCTTTATAGTACTCATAAACTCAAAAAATTTATTTTTATGACTTTTTTCTATTAAAAGAAAATTACCAGAATTAGAGCAAAAGGACACGAAGTGGAAATAATTTTTTTTAAGTTTCTTTAACCAAAAATATCTAGAAGTTTGTTATAAAATCTGATTAAAAAATATATATAGTAAACAAAAAAAAGGACACGAAAGTCGAAATAATTTTTTTTTAAGTTTCTTTAACCAAAAATATCTAGAAGTTTGTTATAAAATTTGATTAAAAAATATATATAGTAAACAAAAATCTGCGCGCTTGTCGGGCACGTTCTTGTAGCGCTCTGTGTGCGTGGCTAGCAAGTTTGATCGCGCCCTTGGCGCGCGATTATTGATTCTCGCGCTTCACGCGCGATAATGCATTCACCTCGCGATACACGCTCAGTCTTTGTGTTTACCCTACATTTGTGCGCAATTTTTAAAAAATTATAGGTCAAAACATCGATAACTTCTATTTGATGATTGAGAATCCGCTTTTATCGAACCTCCTTCAGCTTTAACGAACACATTCTCATTATGCATCTCGTGCTTCGCATTCGATGTTGTCGAAAGTGCAAACTTTTTTGCATTATTACATTCTCATCAGAGAAGGTATTAGATTTG
>NC_046663.1:127871597-127874948 GCF_010883055.1 Belonocnema kinseyi
CCCCCAGTGTTTGTCAAAGGTCCAGGTTTTGAGACCCCCTAAATCCAAAAAACAGGTTTTTACGAAAGCGTCTGCCTGTATATCTGTATGTCTGTATGTATACGTATGTCTGTCTCTCTGTGAACACTATAACTTTTGAAAATATTCATCTATTAGATTGGCCTTTGGTACACTTGCATAGTGTTCTAAACTTAAGATCAAGTTCGTTAGCCAGCCATTTTGGATGAAAATTCAAAAAGTGGGCACATTTTGAATATTTTTGAGACTACTTTTTTAAAAATTCAAAATTTCTCTGTTCAGTTATTTATAGTATTAAAAAAATTTAACAATTTATGTTAGTGACTTTTTTCAAAAAATCAAAAATTACTAGAATTACAGCATTTTCAAAATAAAAAACTAAAATGAACAATTAAGGCCAAACAACGCATGATAAAAAAAAAGTCTGAAGAAGAAAAAAATTGCTTTTTGAAAGCCCTACAAGATTATTATAACAAAAAGTTGTTATAATGTATCATGGAATTTTCAACATCTTGTCCAAATTGAAAAAGTTCAATTTGGTCAAGAAGTTGAAAATTCCAAATTTGATCGTACAAACAAATTTTGAAACCACATTTTTTCAAGATGTAATAATTCTATGCACGGTTGCTCATAGTACTTTAAAACTTAAACAATTTATCCTTCTAAATTTTTTCTATAAAAAGAAAATTGTCAGAGAGCATTTTCAAAATCCAAAAAAACAAACTGAAATGAACATTTTAAGCCAAACAACGCATGATGTGAAAAAAGCCAAGAAAAGAAAAACTTTGCTTTTTGAAAGCCCTACAGGACTACGATAACAACTTTTTTAATTTGGTCGAAAAGTTGAACATTACAAATTTGATCGTACCAAAAATAATGAAAAATTCCATTTTTTTGGTCAAACTATGCAAGATACGAAAAGCTATCATTTTTGATAGGACACGTAGTTTTTGTTTTAGTCCTCAAATATATCATTCAAAATAAAAATATTAAATTTGTTTGAAAAACCGACACAAGGTATGAACTTAAATTACCAGACAAAAGTTGTTCGCCTAAAAAGATCTATAAATTTACTATCATTCATTTTTCGATTGGACGATCAGATCTTGTTTTAATCGTAAAACATAAGATAAAAACGCAAAAATGAACTTTTTGGAAAAAGCACAGAAAAGACGAAAGAGGACATAGGTTCCTATATAATACCCTATATAGGTTCCTGTATTAGACCCTATGCAGGTGCGCAGTGGTTTTTATTTAATCGTAAAAAACAACATTAAAAATATAAAATTATAAAAACAAGGAAATAAAAATTAGTATGATTCAATTTTTATGCATATTATGAATTGTAATGATTTACATTTATTGAAATGATATATGTTTCAGAGCAGCTTAGAATACAATTTAAAGCGAAATAAGAAACAAATACAAAAATAAACATGATAAATACAATTTGCTTTTTATTTTGCAATTTTTTAATAATTAATCCCAGGCAGAGTTACATAAAAAATATATTATCATTTATATAAAAGTGTTGTGTATAATGTAGAAAAGTTTACATGTTGGACAAAATCGAGTGCGAAGTACGAGATACGTGATAAGAAAGTGTGTTCGTTAAAGCCAAAAGAGTTTTAACAAAAGAGAGTTCAGAATCACAAAATTACAGTTATCGGTCCGTTCACCTTTGATTTTAAAAGGTCTGTGTCCGAATGCAGAAGAAATGCAAAGACCAAGTGCGGAGTTCGATTGCCATCAGTCGCGTGCCGTAGGTGCGCTCAAACTCTCTTTTAACGAAAGAGAATTCACAATTACTATATCTTTCTAAATTCCTTCGTTCGTTTTCAGCTAAATGTTTGGCTATAATAAGGAATAATATCCCTGTCACAGCTCAATTTTTTTTACCGTGTACATTTTCAACAAAATAATTAATTTTTTAACCAAATAATTGAGTTTTTAGCAAAACGAGCTGAATTTCAAACCTCAAATACAGCAGTAGGTTTTTCAATTAAAAAATGAACTTTTATAAACAAACTTTTTTTTTTCAACTATCATTAAAATCGCAAATTTCTTTAATTTCTTTCAAAGGCGGATCAAGATATAAATAAGACTATTACAATATAACATAATTATAACATTATCATTAATAATATATATACGTGTTATTTATGTAAATAACACGTTCGCTCCGCAACACTACTCCGACCCAGGTTGCTGATCAACCTCTCTAGCAATCACCCCAAGTGAAGATCCTCACAAAGTCGTTATGTAAGGTTCCCCACTTGGGTCCATTAGTGGCCAAGGTCTTTTGTTTCAGGCGTCATTCACTCTACTGACTCTCTTTTTATTAACTATTTTCCGCCATACTTTCCTGTTCTGGCATACTTCTCGAGCTTCTTTTATGTCCATGCATTTTTTCGTGCATTTTTTCGGTCTACCTCTGGGCACGCTGGCATTTACTTTACCTTGATACACTTTTATATATATATTAAAAATTTGTCATAAAGACAACCGCAGGATTTCACCGGGAGCGGGTGCTAATCTGAAAAATTGCACCCGCTCCCAGCGAAATCGCGGTAAAATTTCAGCCATAACCACGTCTCACAACCGTGAGATAGGTGGTTACAGTCTGTAAAGGAATCAATACGACGATCCAGCAAAAGCATCATGCACCCTAAGAACACGGAGTGACCCAAGGACAACCGCCTTCTGCATTTTTCCCGCAAGTGTTCTAGCATATTGTTGATACGCAGGGATGCTTTTTAGGCCATAAGCGAGTGAAAGCTTGGCACGTCCAAGAGCGCCGATGATAAGGACGATTAGTTTAACAGAATATTCCGGGTACAATCGTTGCATCTCCCTTGTAAGGTCTCGATACCTCTCTTTCTTTTCATTCTCCTTGGCTATGATGTTTTTGTCAGCTGGTGCCGAAATTTCGATAACGAACATGGTTCGCTTCTCGAAGTCAAGAAGAACCATGTCAGGCCTCGAGTGAGCAACAGAAACAATTGTCGAGAATATAAAGTTCCAGTATATGCGGCACTTCCCTTTCTCGACAATTGACTCGATTTCCCTAGGAGCATTTAGAGGAGTGATATTAAGGTTAATGCCGTAAGAGTGACAGAGATGGTAATAAAGCACTCTTAGTGCCGCATTGTGCCTTTGGCTGTAGGTCATTCCCGCATGAGTTGGACAACTAGATAGTATGTGAGCTAAATGCTCGGGGTGTGCATGGCACGCCCGCATCTCTCATCGGGAATGTCTTGGCTCAAAATGTGGCGACGATATGTTAAGGTGGAAATGACACCGTCTTGGGATGCGAAAATGAAACCCTTCGTA
>NC_046663.1:127875048-127878029 GCF_010883055.1 Belonocnema kinseyi
CGTATTTTAATAATGATAATATTATAATTATATTATATTATAGTAGTCTTATTTATATCTTGATCCGCATTGGAAATACATTAAAGAAATTGGCGATTTTGGAATTCATCTCGTTTGGATAAAAACTCAATTATTTGATTGAAAAATTAATTGGTTTGTTGAAAATGTAACTATTTTGTAAAAAAAAATCCTCTTTTCTATCAAAAGTTCAACTACTTTTTTAAAATTTTTATTTTTTTTATTTGAAGGTTCATCTCTTTCGTTGAAAATAGATTTTTGAAACTGACAATCAATACCATTTTTGGTTAAGAAATCATGTGTTTTGTTAAAAGGTCGTCCTTCTTTGCAGAAATTAAATTTTTTTATGGAAAATTTATACTTTTTGATTAAAAATTACATTTTTCGGTTGAATTATTAACTATAAATATGTTTTGGTTGTAAAGTCGTTCTGTTGTAAATGCAACTATATTGTTAATCGTATGTATTGGTGAAGTTGGAAAATCGTTTTTTTTTATAGAACATTAATCTTCTTGGTCAAAAATTCAACTTTTCCCTTCAAAATTTAATAATTTTGTTGAAATGTTAAAGTCATAAAAATTTTAACATGGTAATTTCGTGTTTGAAAATAATTTAATTTAAAAAATTGTAAAATTAAAAGGTCTTAAAAGTTTGTGTTTTATGCGTATGAATTATTGAGCGTTTAAATGAAATATTTATGAATTAAAAATTGGTCAAGCTTTAGTTTTAAAAGTTTAAAATTCAAAAGATTTCCACCTCAAAAAATTCAATTTCAGATTAAAAATGTTTAATTTTCTAATTTCATCCTGAATTTTGAATTGGAACAGGAAATTTTTCAAAGCAATTGTATGTATTTCTGAATTGGATCAGAGATTTTTTGAAAAAAAGTATAATTCAGATCTGGGACAAGCCATTATAAATATCTATTAAAAACTATACAAATTTGAACATAATGGTTCGAAATAGAATGCCTTGAATTGTTAAAATCGTAATGAGCTAAATTTTAAGTTTGAACGCTACAATTTTAATTTAGAATAATATTCACAATTAATTTAAAACTTTAAATTATTTGAAATTATTTGAAACACGATGTAGATTTTTGCAGATTTAAAAAAAAAGCTTTTGAGAATTGTAAAATATTTAAAAAGAATAACAAAAATTGTTGTGATTGCTAAGAAAATTAAAAATGATTTTTTAGTTTGAAAAATTAATTTAAGTGAGTATTTGAAAAATTAAAAAAAAGGAATCAGGACGATTTTAAGGCAATTTTTTTATTTTGCAGTTTTTTCATTTTAGGGAAAAAATCGAATTAACACAATAAATCAATTTTCAACACAAAAATTTACTTTTCAACAAAATAAATTAATTTTCTATCAAATAATTGGTGTTTTAACTAATAAAATGTACAGGATAAAGTTTCAACCAAAAATGAATAGTACAATTTCCAGACAAAAACTGTGCTAAAAAATTGAATTGAACAAGAAAAAAAACGAATTTTCAACAAAATTGTTAAATTTTCAAGGGAAAAGGTAAATTTTTGTCCAAGAAGATTAATGTTCTATAAAAAAAACGATTTTCCAAGTTAACCAATATATACGATTAATTTTTAATCAATCATATAATAGTTACATTTTCAGATGAAAATAAATAATTTTGAACAGAAAAAATTAATTTTGAACAAAGTTGTTAAATTTTCAACCAATCAGATGAATTTTCGACCAAGAAAATTGATGATCTACAAAAAAATACAAATCTTAAACAAAATACTTGAATTTTTAAAGAAATTATTTAATTTTAAAGTAAAAAAGACGAATTATCTACAAAAAGTTGAATTTTTTAAGCAAAAAATATGAGTTTTCAATTAAAGAGTTAAACTTTCAACCAAATAGTTAAATTTTCAACCATACTTAAAAAACCTTGTTAAAAAAACGTCTTTTTTTACAAAGCAGTTCAACTCTTAGTGAAATAATCGACTTTCAAACCCAAGAAGATGTACAGTTGATATTTTAACCAAACAATTGCATTTTTGACCAAAAATGATACATTTTCAACCAAAAAGATTAAATTTCTACCAAACAAGGTCAATTTCCAACAAAAAACATGAACTTTCAACGAAATTGTTTAATTTTAAAAACAAAAGGAGTATTTCCACCCAAAAATTATGATTTTAATTTTTAACAATATAGTTGCATTTACAACAGAACGACTTTACAACCAAAACATATTTATAGTTGATAATTCAACTGAAAAATGTAATTTTTAATTAAAAAGTATAAATTTTCCATAAAACAATTTAATTTCTGCAAATAAGGACGACCTTTTAACAAAACACGTGATTTCTTAACCAAAAATGGTATTGATTGTCAGCTTCAAAAATGTATTTTCAACGAAAGAGATGAACCTTCAAATAAAAAAAATACAAATTTTAAAAATGTAGTTGAACTTTTGATAGAAAAGAGGACCTTTTTTTACAAAATAGTTACATTTTCAACAAAATAATTAATTTTTCAATCAAATAATTGAGTTTTTATCCAAACGAGATGAATTCCAAAATCGCCAATTTCTTTAATGTATTTCAAATGTGGATCAAGATATAAATAATACTATCATAATATAATATATAACATTTTTAAAATCTTTTTAAATACTCACTTAAAATTAATTTTTCAAACTAAAAAATCATTTTCAATTTTCTTAGCAGTCACAACAATTTTTGTTTTTCTTTTTAAATATTTTACAATTCTCAAAAGCTTTTTTTTTTAATCTGCAAAAATCTACATCGTGTTTCAATTTTTTTCAAATAATTTTAAGTTTTAAATTAATTTTGAATATTATTCTTCTTCTTCTTTATTCATAATGTATCCCCTAAGGGTTTACATGACTTCTATTCCTTACAATCTTTCCGTTTAAATCTATATATTTTTTACAATCTTATCCTTTCTATATATACAATTATTTACAAC
>NC_046663.1:127878129-127884673 GCF_010883055.1 Belonocnema kinseyi
CTCCTTTTCTAAACCTCATTATCTTTGTCTTTTCTACATTTACATTCATCTTTTTCCCATCTAAGTATTTCTCTAATCCTGTAATTAATCCCGCCATCCCTTCTTCATCCTCTGCCATCAACACTATGTCGTCTGCGTATGCCAGTGTAAATATCTTTTCCTTCCCTATCCTAACTCCTCCCCAACCCTTTCTCCTCATTTTTTCTTCTAAGTCTGATATTAATAAATTAAATAAAAGTGGGCTCGGTGGACACCCTTGTCTCACACCTCTCACCAACCAGAAACTATTTCCTACTTGCTCTCCTACCTTCACCCTGCTTCTTTTCTCCCTAAAAATTTCTGATACTCTCTTTATTATTCCCTCTCTTATCCCCTTCTACCATAACTTTGTCTATTTCGCCTCGGTCTAATGAGTAAAACGCCGCCTTTAACTCCACGAACATTGCTATCATTGCCCCCTTTTCCCTTTTAATTCTCTTATTTACTAGATAGTTCAGAATATATATTTTGTCCATTACCCCCATTCCTTTTCTAAACCCTGCCTGATTCTGTGACTCGATCTTTTTTTCTTCAACTTCTATCTTCAATCTCTCCGACAAAATAGTTACATATGCTTTATACAGTGTTGGCAGCAACATCACCCCCCTATAATCTTTAACCTCCTCTCCCTTGCCTTTCTTTACTATTGGTATAACTACTCCTTCTTTCCATAACTCTGGCCACCCCTCTCCTCTCCATACTCTATTACACATTATCCGTGCCCATTCCTCTAGTTCCTCCCCTCCATATTTCCATACTTCATTTGGGATCTCATCTATACCAGGTGCCTTTCCATCTTTCATTATTCCTAAAACTTTAACTATTTCTTCCCTTGAAATTTCCTCTTCCTCGCCTCTTTCTCTACCATATTTTCCTCCCGTTACAACTTTTCTCTCTACTTCTCCTAGCAAATCCAAAAAATATTTCTTCCATTCTATCATTTCAATATCTTGGTTTACTCTTTTTCTTCTTTTTCTTTCTCTATTTACTACCTTCCATACCTCTTCTTCCGCCCTAGCCTTCTCCGCCTCTTCCTCAAACCTTTTATTCTCTTCCTCTTCCTTTTGATAACACAATTCAGTATACTCTTTCTTTTTTTTCCTATATTCTTCCCCATTACTTTTTTCTTCTCTCCATTTTCTTAATTCCTTTCTGACCTCCTTTTTTTCCCTTTGCAGTCCTCATCCCTCTCACTTCTATTCCCCCCTTTACTAACTTTATTATTATTAGTGCACTCTAATCCTATTTTTATTTCTCCTATCATTTTTTCCATCTCCTCGTCCACATTTCCCTCTCCCATTTTGATATTTCTTATTTTTTCTCTAAACTGTTCTTTTCCTTCCCTTGAACAATCCCCTTTTCCTACACTTTTTACATTTGCTCCCCTTTTACTCATATTGCTATTCCTTTTTCGTCCCTCTAATGTCACTATTAAGGGAAAGTGATTCGAATCAATATATTCTCCTACTTCTAGTTTCTTAACCTTCTCTCTTACCTCATCATCCACTATCACATAATCAATTACCGTTCCCCTTTCACTTCCTGAGTGTGTATATTCTCCTTTTTCATCCCCTTCTATATTCCCGTTTAAGATATACCATCCCAGCTCCTCCAGGCTCTTTAACAACTTTTTTCCCTCCCCATTTAGTACCTTATCTTTGGATTTTCTTCCTTTCTCTTCTCCCCATTCCCTTCCTCCTCTGTCTCCTGTTCTCGCATTGAAATCACCACCTATTATCATCCTAATCTCTTCTTTATTTTCTTCAATCATTTCTTTAATCTCCTTTGCTTTTTTCTGCATATCACCGTTCACATAAATCCCCACTACCTTCCACTTCTCTCCTCCCATCAGAGCCTCTTCTACTATTGCTCCTTCTTTTTGTTCATTCCCCATTGTGTCAAATTCCCCATTCCCCATTGTGTCAAATTTCTCATAAACTCCTTATCCTTTCTCGCTAATCCTGCTATATTCCAGTAACAAATCTTCCATTCTTCCGCACTTTCGTTTCTCATCTTTTTTTCCTTCTTACTATTTCTTATTTTCCTATCTCCCGTTCCTTCCTCTTCTAGTTTCCTTGCACCTCATTTCTTACCATCTCTTCCCTTTCTTCATCCCAATCCCACTATACTCCATCTATCTGAATTCTCCCATACTTAACCCATGTTCTCTTTCCCTTTTTTCTTTCCTCTTCCGCTATTTTCCTTAATTTATACTGCATCTTCCTTTCTACCCATGTCAAATCATCCTCTATTCTCTCCGGACAACCATATAATAACCTTTTCTTTGTCATCACCTCCCTCTTATGTTCCCATTTCTTTAGTTTCACCAGTACCATTATCTCCCCTCTTCTCACTTCCCTTCCTATATTTCGCATTTCCTCTTTCTCTACCTTAGCATCAATCCTTTTTAGTACTTCGTCCACCCCTTCCTTCAGCTTCTTCCCCTCTGATCTTATACCCTTTATCACTATGTTCAATTTTCTTTCTTCCCTCTCTTTCTTCTCTATTCTTTGTTCTATGTTTCTCAGCCTTTCTATCTCCTTATTCCCACTCTCGCCCCCACCGCAATTCCCGTTTGAGCTTTTAAGTTTCTTCATCCTACCTCTTATCTCCTCTACCTTTGTGTTATTAATTTCTTCCTGCTTCTCTACCTTTTGCTCCAATGACTCCATCCTCTTTTCCAACTTTTCCCTGATTACTTCCCATTTTTTTATTTCTTTCTTAACTTCAGCCATTTCCCGCCTAATTTCCTTCTTTAATTCCTCTCCCCTTCTCTCCTGCTTTTCTTCATGAATCCCCATTACCGCTATCATCACTTCTCTAATTTCCTTTAGCCTTTCTTCTTTCATCGACATTTCATTTTCATCTCCGCTACCATCGGCACCCTCCCTGTTATCGCTTTTCCCTACCAAACTCTGCTTTTCCGGCGGCGATCTAAACATTTTCTGATATTTTATACTCGCCCCGATATCTTCCATCTCTTCACTGCTTTCCCTTTCCCCTCTCTTCCTTTTGATAATTGCTTCTATGGACCCTACGCTTTTTGCTCTCAATCTTTACTTTTCTATAGTTTTTTTATACTTCCCCCTTGCCTTCTTTTCCTTTATCTCTTTCAGCGTACTGAAGACTTCCTGCTTTAATTCTGTGTCTTTCGAGGAGATACTCGCTTCAGTAGCCATTAATAAAATTCAAATTTTCCCCTCTTCTATCTTCCCTGCCTCTATCGTCGCTGTCTGTTACCTGTCACGCCTTTCTTTGTCGCTACCCAACCCTGCTACTACCAATCCGTCAACACAGTCTTCCCACCCTGTCACAAATCTTCAAAAAAACTTCCACACAAATCTGTCTAAATCCTCCAAAATATCTACCTCCCCTTTGCAATCTCACAATCCCTCAATTAGATCTCTCACCTCCACACCCTTCCACACACTTCCACAATCCACTCACCTCAAATTTCACCACAATATCAGAAAAGCTCAGCATCCACAATTCCCACTAGCGTTCAAACTTAAAATGTAGCTCATTAGAATTTTAACAATTCAAGGCTTTCTATTTCGAACCACTCTGTTAAAATTTGTGCAGTTTTTAATAGTTGTTTATAATGGCTTGTCCCAGATCTGAATAATATTTTTTTTCAAAAAATCTCTGATACAATTCAGAAATACATACAATTGCTTTGAAAAATTTCCTGTTCCAAATCAAAATTCAGGATGAAATTGGAAAATTAAACATTTTTAATCTGAAAATGAATTTTTTGAGGTGGAAATCTTTTGAATTTTAAACTTTTAAAACTGAAGCTTGACAAATTTTTAATTCAGAAATATTTCATTTAAACGCTCAATAATTCATACGCATAAAATACAAACTTTTAACACCTTTTAATTTTACAATTTTTTAAATAAAATTATTTTAAAATACGAAATTACCATTTTAAATTTTTTATGACTAACATTTTAGAGATTTCTGGTTAAAAAATACCAAATTACGCTATTATTTTTAAGGTTCAAAATGATAATAATTCAAAAAAATCTCAGTTCGTAACATTAAAAATTGAACGATTAAATTAATTTTTTAACTAAAAACTTTTTAAAATAAAAGTTACATTGTTTTTATTTTAAGCTATTCTAGATTAGTATTTTTGCATTGTTATTTAGAGATAATAGAAATTAACTTACTATCAAAATAATTGAATTTTCAACTAAAAAAAAAGAGAATAACGGATTTCCAACAAAATAATTACATTTTCAATTAAATTGATAAATCTTCAACAGAAAAAGTTTTAATTTTCAATTAAAAACTGTTGAACTCATCCAAAAAGATATTAATTTTACATAAGAAGTGAATTTTGAGTCAATAAGGATTTTTTTTTAAATTGTTGAATTTTAAGGCCAAAAAGATGATTTTTTTTACAAAACAGTGTAAACTTATTTTTAAACGGAATAGTTCAACGACTTCTGGTTAAAAAATATAAACTTACTTTCAATGCTTTGGATTGAAGGATGAATAAATAAATTTCTTAATGTTAAAGACTGAATTATTTTGATCATTAAAAATGGATTAATTACAATTCTTTTTTAATTAAAAACTTTTTAAATTATAAATTGAATTGGTTTATTTTAAGTCGCTTTATATTATTAATATTTACATTTTTATTTATAAATCCAAACTCAAAAGTCTTATTTACGAATTGACAATTTAAAAATCGAACGGTGTAACAAAACAGTTTCATTTTCAACTGAAAAAAACGAAGTTTCAACCAAATCCTTAAATTTTTAACGAAGGAGATGAATTTTCATTTAACATTTATATCTTCATAAAAAAGGCTTACATTTTTTATGAAAAACTGTTGAACTCATCCAAACAGAAAAATTTTTCACAAAACAGTTGAGTTTTCAATTTTTTTAATTTTAGGAAAAAAATCGAATTAACACAATAAATCAATTTTCAACCCAAAAGATTACTTTTCAACAAAATAAATGAATTTTCTATCAAATAATTTGTGTTTTTACTAATAAAATGTACAGGATAAAGTTTCAACCAGAAATAGAATAGTACAATATCCAGATAAAAACTGCTAAAAAATTGAATTGAACAAGAAAAAAAACGAATTTTCATCAAAATTGTTAAATTATCAAGGGAAAAGGTGAATTTTTGACCAAGAAGATTAATGTTCTACAAAAAAAAGACAAATCTTAAACAAAATACATGAATTTTTAAAGAAAATATTTAATTTTAAAGTAAAAAAGACGAATTATCTACAAAAAGTTGAATTTTTTATGCGAAAGATATGAGTTTTCAATGAAAGAGTTAAACTTTGAACCAATTAGTAAAATTTTCAACCATAATTAAAAAGCCTTGTTAAAAAAATGTATTTTTTTTACAAAGTAGTTCAACTCTTAGTAAAATAATCGACTTTCAAACCCAAGAAGATGTACAGTTGATATTTTAACCAAACAATTGCATTTTTGACCAAAAATGATACATTTTCAACTAAAAAGATTAAATTTCTACTAAACAAGGTCAATTTCCAACAAAAGACATGAACTTTCAACGAAATTGTTTAATTTTAAAAACAAAAAGAGTATTTCCACCAAAAAATTATGATTTTAATTTTCAACAATATAGTTGCATTTACAACAGAACGACTTTACAACCAAAACATATTTATAGTTGATAATTCAACCAAAAAATGTAATTTTTAATCAAAAAGAATAAATTTTCCATAAAAGAATTTAATTTCTGCAAAGAAGGACGACTTTTTAACAAAACACATAATTTCTTAACCAAAAATGGTATTGATTGTCAGTTTCAAAAATCTATTTTCAACGAAGGAGATGAACCTTCAAATAAAAAAAAAATAAAAAATTTAAAGAAGTAGTTGAACTCTTGATAGAAAAGAGGACTTTTTTTTACAAAATAGTTACATTTTCAACAAAATAATTAATTTCTCAATCAAATAATTCAGTTTTTATCCAAACCAGATGAATTCCAAAATCGCCAATTTCTTTAATGTCTTTCAAATGCGGATCAAGATATAAATAAGACTATTATAATATATCATAATTATAATATTATCATTATTAATATACGCATATATTTATATATATAATAGTATTAATAATTATATAATTTATATTTTATACATGAAATAACATAACCTCAAAATATACGCATATCAAGAGGCGAGCGATCTATTCAAATCATGAGAAACGCCAGCATCGAAATCTGGAAATATTAAAATCTCAATCTGCTGAATTTATTTCAAAGCAGTTAGCAGATAGATATACAGGGTGGACACGCTGAAGCTTACATACATCGCGAGTTGAATGCTATCCGAATTGCACAACATCAGGGGAGAAGCCAATATACAGGGATATTTTCATATTTTGCGCCTTTAAAGTTACTTTGGATCGGCCATTCGGCCAAGTCCGTGCATCTTCGGATCAAGTTTATGATAGTTTCCATGGTTGCGTTCGAAACTTCAAACGGTTATGTTCAGATTCAC
>NC_046663.1:127884773-127887687 GCF_010883055.1 Belonocnema kinseyi
TACTATTTTATAGTATTTGTCACTTAGCAGCCATTCTATAATGTTATTGGCACAGAAAAAAAATGACGTTTACTTCTCAGTTCACATGTCTCACTTCATTATTAATTAAACACGTATTATTTTTAATTACTATATAACATAACCTATATTGTTTTAACACTTGTATCCGTTTGAAGTTTCGAACGCAACCATGGAAACTATTATAAACTTGATCCGCAGATGCACGGATTTGACCGAATGGCCAATCCGAATGAAACTTTAAAGGCGCGAAATATGAAAATACCCCTGTATAATGGCTTCTCCTCTGCTATTGTGCAACTCGGGTAGAATTCAACTCGCCGTGTATGTAAGCCACAGCGTGTCCACCCTGTATAAATAGAATCGCCGAAGTGCTCCAACCGGCAATCGTGCACCTTCGAGTTTTCAAATTCAGAAAAGGAGAAATGGGTTGCGCGCGCAACTCAGTCATTTACAGCGTCTCCTACTATATTCACACGGACATAGCCCCATCACAGTATTTGGACCACATCTATGCCCGTGTGAATATGGTAGGAGACGATGTAAATTGCTGAGATGCGCGAGCAACCCATTTCTCCTCTTCTGAATTTGAAAACTCGAAGGTGCACGATTGCCGGTCGGAACACTTCGGCGGTTCTATTTATATCTCTATCTGCTTTGAAATAAAATGAAGAGATTGGGATTTTAATATTTCTAGATTTCGATGCTGGGCTGGCGATTCTCATGATTTGAATACTTCGCGCGCCTCTTTAATGTGTGTATTTTGAGGTTACGTTACTTCAAGTATAAAATATAAATTAAATAAATATTAATACTATTATATATATATATATTACTAATGATAATATTATAATTATGTTATATTATAATAGTCTTATTTAAATCTTAATCCGCATGTGAAAGAAATTTAAGACATTGGTGATTTTGGAATTCATCTCGTTTGGATAAAAACTCAATTATTTGATTGAAAAATTAATTATTTTGTTGAAAATGTAACTATTTTGTAAAAAAATTCCTCTTTTCTATCAAAAATTCAACTACTTTGTTAAAACTTTTATTTCTTTTATTTGAAGGTTCATCTCTTTCGTTGAAAATACATTTTTGAAACTGATAATTATTCTATACCATTTTTGGTTTAAAAATCTTATATTTTTTGAACAATGATTAAAAATGACATTTTTCGGTTGAATTATCAACTGTAAATATTTTTTGGTTGCAAAGTCGTTTTGTTGTAAATGCAACTATATTGTTAAAAATTAAAATCATAATTTTTGGGTGGTCGATAATTCACTTAAAGTTGAACTACTTAGTAAAAAAATTAATTTTTTCTTATTAAGAATTCATAATTATTGCTGAAAATTCAACTATTTGCCTTTAAATTAGGTTAAAAATTCAGCTTTTCAAAATACATGAACTTTCAACAAAATTATTTAATTTTAAAATCAAAAAGAGTATCATCTACAAAAAAGCTGAATTTTTAACCCAAAAATATGATTTTTCAACCAAAATTTTAATTGTCGACTTAGTAAAAAAATTAATTTTTTCTTATTAAGGATTCATAATTATAGTTGAAAATTCAACTATTTGCCTTAAAATTAAATTTTTTGTTAAAAATTTTACTTTTTTGTTAAAATTGCACCTTTGGACGTTAAAAGTCAACAATTTGATAGAAAGTTAAACTGTTTGGTCGACAATTAAAATTTGGGTTGAAAAATCATATTTTTGGGTTAAAAATTCAGCGTTTTTGTAGATGATACTCTTTTTGACTTTAAAATTAAATAATTTTGTTGAAAGTTCATATATTTTGTTGGAAATTGACCTTGTTTGGTAGAAATTTAATCTTTGTGGTTGTAAATGTATCATTTTTAGTCAAAAATGCAATTGTTTCGTTGAAGTATGAACTGTACATCTTCTTGGGCTTAAAAGTTGATTATTTCACTAAGAGTTGAATTACTTTTTTTTAAAAAATACTGCTATTTTCAACAAGGTTTTATAATTATGGTTAAAAAATTAACTATTTGGTTGAAAGTTTAGCTCTTTGATTGAAAACTCATATTTTTCGCTGAAAAAAATCAACTTTTTGTACATAATTCGTTTTATTGACTTTAAAATTAAATAATTTTGTTGAAAATTCATGAATTTTGTTTGAAATTGCTCTTTTTTGGTAGATCATAAATTTTCTTGGTCGAAAATTCATGTTATTGGTTGAGAATTTAACAACTTTCTTGAAAATTTATTTTTTCGATAAAAATTTTTTTTTTTAATCTAAAAATGTAACCATTCTAGGATTGATTAAAAATTAATCGTTTTTATCTGGAAATTGAACTATCAATCTTTGGTTGAAACATTATCCTGTACATTGTATTAGTTAAAACACCAATTATTTGATAGAAAATTAATTTAATTTGTTAAAAAGTAAACTTTTGGGTTGAAAATTGATATATTTGGTTAATTAGATTTTTTTCCTAAAATTAAAAAAACTGCCAAATATAAAAATTTCCTTAAAATCTTCCGGATTCTTTTTTTTTAATTTTTAAAAAGTTTTCAAATACTCACTTAAAATTTATTTGTCAAAATAAAAAATCATTTTCAATGTTCTTAGCAATCACAACAATTTTTGTTATTCTTTTTAAATACTGTACAATTCTCAAAAAGCTTTTTTTTTAATCTGCAAAAGTCTAAATCGTTTCAAATTATTTGAAATAATTTCAAGTTTTAAATTAATTCTGAATCTTTTTTTAAATTACGAGGGTAGTTCAATAAGTCCTTAGAATGAAGTATAAAAACAATTTTATTTTATTTTACAACATAATCTCCTTGGAGCTCTATACACTTGGTCAATCGCTTTTCAAGTTTTTTTAATCCTTCAGAAAAGTGCGTTTTCGGAAGTTCCTCA
>NC_046663.1:127887787-127898357 GCF_010883055.1 Belonocnema kinseyi
ATCTAGTCGGGAGTGGTGCTGACTGAAAACAGATGATTTGGAGCGATTCGCGCGCCATCTGTTGGTCATTCTAAGGACTTATTGAACTACCCTCGTAAAATTGTAGCGTTTAAACTTAAAATTTATCTCATTACAAATTTAACAATTCAAGGCTTTCTATTTCGAAACATTCTGTTCAAATTTGTATAGTTTTTAACAGTTATTTGTAATCGATTGTTTTAAATGAACGATCAAATACTGCTGATAATTAACGAAGTTTTCTTTTTTTAATTAAAAAATGTCTAATTGAATGGGTTAAAAATAAAAATTTTTTATACTGAAATAATATTTTAAGTCATAATCGAAAACAAATAAATTAATTTTCTAACAAATAATTGGTGTTGTAACTAATACAATTTATAGGATAAAGTTTAACCAAAAATGGAATAATTCAATTTCCAGATAAAAGCTGTGATAAAAAATTGAATTTAACAAGGAAAAAGCAAATTTTCACTAAAATTGTTAAATTTTCAAGGAAAAAGGTGAATTTTTGACCAAGAAGATTAATGTTTTCTAAAAAAAACGATTTTCAAACTTAACCAATATATACGATTAATTTTTAATATATCCTATAATAGTTACATTTTCAGATAAAGAGAAATAATTTTTAACGGAAAAAATTTATTTTCAACAAAGTTGTTGAATTGTCAACCAATCAAATGAATTTTCGACCAAGAAAATTAATGAGTTAAACTTTCAACCAAATAGTTAAGTTTTCAACCATAATTATAAAATCTTTGAAAAAAAAAACGTATTTTTTTACGAAGTAGTTCAACTCTTAGTGAAATAATCGACTTTTAAACCCAAGAAGATGTACAGTTTATATTTTAACCAAACAATTGAATTTTTGACCAAAAATGATACATTTTCAACCAAAAAAATTAAATTTCTACTAAAAAATGTCAATTTAATTTTAATAAATTTTTTAGTTTTAAAGTCAAAAAGAGTATTATCTACAAAAAAGCTGAATTTTTAACCGAATTTAAAGGTAAATAGTTGAATTTTCAACTATAATTATGAATCCTTAATAAGAAAAAATTAATTTTTTTACTAAGCAGTTCAACTTTAAGTGAATAATCGAATTTTCCACCCAAAAATTATGATTTTAATTTTTAACAATATAGTTGCATTTACAAAAAAACGACTTTGCAACCAAAAAATATTAACAGTTGATAATTCAACCGAAAAATGTGATTTTTAATCAAAAAGTATAAATTTTCCATAAAGCAATTTAATTTTATATAAAGAAAGACGAATTGTTAACAAAATACATGATTTTTAACCAAAAATGGTATAGATTAAATACCAGTTTCAAAAATGTATTTTCAACGAAAGAGATGAACCCTCAAATAAAAGAAATAAAAATTTTAACAAAGTAGTTGAATTTTTGATAGAAAAGAGGACTTTTTTACAAAATAGTTACATTTTCAACAAAATAATTAATTTTTTTAACCAAGTAATTGAGTTTTTAGCAAAACGAGATGAATTTCAAACCTCAAATACAGCAGTCGGTTTTTCAATTAAAAAATGAACTTTTATAAAAAAATATATTTTATTCAAATATCATTAAAATCGCAATTTTCTTTAATTTCTTTCAAAGGTGGATCAAGATATAAATAAGACTATTACAATATACTGCTCCGACCCAGGTTGCTGATCAATCTCTCTAGCAATCACCCCAAGTGAAGATCCTCACAAAGTCGTTAAATTATTTTCTGTTAATTAGTAATAATTACTAAATGCGTCATGTTCTTGTACTGATTAACTATACTAACTGTGGGGTATCCATTTTCACGTTGAAAATGAGTAGAATAAACTTTACTTTAAGATAAAAAGCGTAGCGTTATTTATTACCCTACCCGTCTAATTTCACTGTCGGATCATTTTCTAGTTTGAATCTCAAACAAAAAGATTTTTGGTATGATGAAATTTTGAATTTTCAACTTTTCGTCCAAATGAGAAAAGTGGTTATGATAATCCTGTAGGGCTTTTAAAAATCAACGTTTTTCTTCTCTTGACTTTTTTCATATCATGCGTTGCTTGGCTTCAAATGTTCATTTTAGTCTTTTTTTTGGATTTTGAAAATGCTCTTACTCTGATAATTTACTTTTTACAGAAAAAAGTCATTAGGATAAATTTTTTGAGTTTCTGAGTACTATGAATAACCGTTCATAGAATTTTGAAATCCTGAAAAATTGTGGTTACAAAAAGTTGAGGTACGATCAAATTTTGAATTTTCAACTTTTCGACCAAATCAAAAAAGTTGTCGCGACGATCTTGTAGGGCTTTCAAAAATCAACGTTTTTATTTTCTTGATTATTTTTCATAGCATGCGTTGTTTGGCTTCAAATTTTCATTTTAGTTTTTTTTTTGATTTTGAAAATGCTCTAAATCTGATACTGGACTTTTTACCGAAAAAAGTCATTAGGATAAATTGTAAATTTTGATCCAAAATAGCTGGTTCACGAACTTGTTCTTTATTTTTAGGCCTTAAAAAAGTTTGCCAAAGCAGAATCCAATCTGATCAATTTTTTAAAAGTTTCGTGCCTACAGAATACAGACTACAGATAGACAGACAAACACCTTCGTAAAAATTGTTTTTTCTGTCTCAGTGGGTCTCAAAACGTGAAGATTTTATGAAAACCGACAAAGTGAAATTTTACATAAAACCAATACCTTCTCATTAGGTAAGAACGTAAAAATCATTTTCAATTTTCTTAGCAATCACAACAATTTTTGTTATTCTTTTAAAATCTTTTACAATTCTCAAAAAGCTTAATTTTTTTTAAAATCTGCAAAAATCTAAATCGTGTTTCGAATTATTTGAAATAATTTCATGTTTTAAATTAATTTTGAATCTTTTTACAGTCACATCTAATGAGAAGGAATTGGTTTTATGTAAAATTTCACTTTGTCGGTTTACATAAAATCTTCACGTTTTGAGACCTACTGAGTCAGAAAAAACGATTTTTACGAAGGTGTTTGTCTCTCTGCCTGTAGTCTGTAGTCTGTATTCTGTAGGCACGATAACTTTCAAAAAATTGATCAGATTGGAATCTGCTTTGGCACACTTTCTTAAGGCCTAAAAAGAAAGAACAAGTTCGTGAACCAGCTATTTTGGATCAAAATTCAAAAAGTGAGCACGTTTTCAAAATTTTTAAGACCACATTTTTTCAAAGTTTCAAAATTCTGTGAACGGTTATTCATAGTACTCAGAATCCCAAACAATTTATCCTAAGAACATTTTTCGATAAAAAGAAAATCATTAGAGTTAAAACATTTTCAAAATCCAAAAAAACAATTTAAAATGAACGTTTGAAGCCAAACAATGCATGCCATGAAAAAAAGTCACGAGAAGAAAAACGTTGATTTTTGAAAGCCCTAAAAAATTATCCTAACAATTTTTTTTATTTGATCGAAAATTTAGAATTTTATCGTACGAAAATTAATGAACAATCGAAAAATTCCGTTTTTTGGTCAAACTATGCAAGATACGAAAAAACTAAATAAACTAAAATTACGCGCCCTAAAAAGATCTGCATATTTTTTAACAATTAATATTCGATAGTACGCGTATTTTTTGTTTTTAGTCGTAAAAAAGAATATCAAAAATTTAAAATAAATTAAATTTTTGGACTAACGACATAAGCTACAAAAAATTTGTTTATCCAAACAAATATTTATTATTACTGTTTTATAGGATGCGCAGTTTTTGCTTATTCGTAAATGAATCAATCTAAAAAGATTAATTTTTTGACAAAAAAACGCGAGCTATGAAAAAAATAAATAGACTCATTCAAGTTTTTCATGAATAATTTTTTAGAGGACACTTAGTTTTTTCTTTAATCGTAAGATATAACCTTTAAAATAAAAAAATTAAATTATTTTAATACATTTTTTTAAACAAATATTTTTTGTAAAACGACACAAGGTATGCACTAAAATTAAAAGACAAAAGTCGTTCACCCAAGTAGATTTTCTTTCAAGCATAAAAAGTAAGATTCAAATGGAAAAATTTAATTTTTAGAATAAATTTTTAGAAAAAGGACACGAAAGTCGAAATAATTTTTTTAAAAGTTTCTTTAACCAAAAATATCTAGAAGTTTGTTATAAAATCTGATTAAAAAATATATATAGTAAACAAAAATCTGCGCGCTTGGCGGGCACGTTCTTGTAGCGCTCTGTGTGCGTGGCTAGCAAGTTTGAACGCGCCCTTGGTACGCGATTATTGATTCTCGCGCTTCACGCTCGATGTTGCATTCACCTCGCGATACACGCTCAGTCTTTGTGTTTACCCTACATTTGTGCGCAATTTTTAAAAAATTATAGGTCAAAACATCGATAACTTCTATTTGGTGATTGACAATCCGCTTTTGTCGAACCTCCTTCAGCTTTAACGAACACATTCTCATTATGTATCTCGTACTTCGCATTCGATGTTGTCGAAAGTGCAAACTTTTTTGCATTATTACATTCTCATCAGAGAAGGTATTAGATTTGTGTAAAATTTGACCCCCCCCACCCAGTTTTTGTCAAATGTCCAGGTTTTGAGACCCCTTGAATCCGAAAAACAGGTTTTTACGAATGTGTCTGCCGGTCTGTCTATATGTCTGTATATCTGTATGCCTGCATGTATATGTATGTCTGTCTGCCTGTCTGCGAATACAATAACTTTTGAAAAAAGTAATCTATTAGATTGTTCTTTGGTACACTCGTTTAGTGTCCTAAACTAAAGGTCAAGTTCGTTAGCCAATCATTTTGGATGAAAATTCAAAAAGTGGGCACATTTTGAATATTTTTGAGACCACTTTTTTAAAAATTCAAAATTTCACTGAATGGTTTTTTTTTAGTATTTTTTTTTTTAGTATTTAGTATTTAGTATTCAAAAAATTTAACAATTTATTCCAATGACTTTTTTCGAAAAATCAAAAATTACTAGAGTTATAGCATTTGAAAATAAAAAACTAAAATGAACAATTTAGGCCAAACAACGCATGATACGAAAAAAAGTATCAAGAAGAAAAACATAGCTTTTTGAAAGCCCTACAAAATTATGATAACAACTTTTTAAATTTGGTTGAAAAGTTGAAAATTCCAAATTTGACCTTAAAAAAAAAATTGAAACCACATTTTTTCGAGATTTAAAAATTCTACGTACGGTTGTTAATAGTACTCAGAAACTCAAACAATTTATCCCCATGACTTTTTCTCTCTTAAATTAATTTCGTATATCCATTTAAATTAATTTAATTCCATTTAATTATAAACCAGTTAATTAATTAATTAATTAATTTGTTTTCTATAATAAATAATAATAATGTAAAAAGTTAATAATGTAACTTTGGCAAAAATAGAATGTTTGGGTGGGTGTTCGACAGTAACTGGAATACAATTTAAAGCAAAATAAGAAACAATTACAAAAATAATCATGATAAATACAATTTGCTTTTTATTTTGCAATTTTTTGATAAGTAATCCCAGGCAGAGTTACATAAAAAATGTATTATAATTGATATAAAAGTGTTGTGTACAATGTAGAAAAGTTTACATGTTGGAAAAAATCGAGTGCGAAGCACGAGATACGTGATAAGAAAGTGTGTACGTTAAAGCCAAAAGAGCTTTAATAAAAGAGAGTTCAAAATCACAAAATTACAGTTGTCGGTCCGTTCATCTTTGATTTTAAAAGGTCTGTGCCCGAATGCGGAAGAAATGCAAAGACCAAGTGCGAAGTGCGATTGCCATCAATCGCGTGCCGTAGGTGCGCTCAAACTCTTTTAACGAAAGAGAATTCAAAATGACAAAATTACAGTGGTAGATGTTTTGAGTTTTAATTTTAAAATGTTTGCGCAAGAATGTGCGAAAATATAAAAACCGAGCGCGTAGCGCGAGGTAAATACATAATCAAGCGCGAAGCGTGAGATAAATGTCCAATCGAGCGCGAAGCGCGAGAACCAACAGTTGCGCGCCATAGGCTTTCTATTTCGAACCATTCTGTTCAAATTCTTATAGTTTTTAATAGTTGTTTATAATGGCTTGTTTTAAATGAACGGCCAAATATTGTTTATAATTAACGATTTTTTCTTTTTTTAATTAAAAAATTTCAAATGGAATGGGTTAAAAATATAATTTTTTTAGAATAAAATAATATTTGATGATATAATTAAAAATAATTTAAAACAATAATATCTATTAATTCTTTAATTTTGAACGGATTCAGAATCATCTTGTAAAACCAATTATTTTTCAATTTTTAATGCCTTCCATTCAATTAAAAAATTTTATTTCAAAATTCTTTCAATTAAAAAAGTCATAATCGAAAAAGTTAAAAACTGATCTGAACATTTGAAAAAAATGGAAATCGAACTTATTTTAAATTTGTAAATAATTTCATTAAAAAAAAGAAAGATGGAAAGATATTTGGATAAATAGGACAGTCATTGGATAGATTTTTTTATAAAAAATTGTGGGCACCCTGAAAAAAGTGACTCATTTGAATAAATGATTTTAAAATATTTAAAAAATTTAAACGCATTACAGTGTTATTTAGAATTGAGGTTCATTCTTTCAGAAACGTTCTCTTTTGCATTTACTTTCGATGAATTTATAAAAAAAAATCTAATTAACAAACTGCATGAATTTTCAACCAAAAAGTTTACTTTTTAACAAAATAAATAAATTTTCAATCAAATAATTGGTGTTTTAACTAATACAATGTACAGGATAAATTTTCAACCAAAAATGGAATAGTTCAGTTTCCAGATAAAAACTGTGAGAAAAAATTGATTGTTAAATTTTCATCGAAAAAGGTGAATTTTCGACCAAGAAGATTAATGTTCTATAAAAAAAAAGAATTTTCCAACTAAAGCAATATGCACGATTAATTTGTAATTAATCCTAGAATAGTTACATTTCCAGATAAAGAAAAATAATTTTTAACAGAAAAATTGAATTTTTAATAAAGTTGTTAAATTGTGAACGAATAAGAAGAATTTTCGACAAAGAAAATTAATGATCTAAAAAAAAGGCAAATTTTCAACAAAATACATGAACTTTTAACGAAATTATTTAATTTTCAAGTTCAAAAGACGAATTATCTACATAAAGTTGTATTTTTAGGCGAAAAATATGAGTTTTCAATCAAAGAGTTCAATTTTCAACCATATAGTTATATTTTCGAGTTACCTTCAATTCTACACCGCTAGGTTGTAAACGTGTAATTTTGCCAACAGACCTACGAAGCAAAAGTAATGAATTTTAAACGCTTTAAATTTTTTTGTTACCATTATTTGAAGTATGAATATAAGATAAAATTATTGACAGCACGAAATTGTTTAGAACTTGCAGGCAAAAATACTGTAATACAATTTTTTCGAAAGAAAGAATTATTGACAGCAAATTATTCTATTTCTCAAAGTTGCTGTCAAAATTACTTTCAATGGAAAAAATGAAAAGCAGGTAATTTTGACAGCAAATTCAGAGAGTTGCATCAAATATAAAATTATTAACTTCGCCAATTTTTTGTAATGTCAGGAAGATATTTTTGAATATGAAACTCTTTTTTATTCCATAAGTAATAATTTTGTAACTATATTTAGTGCAGTAAGCAGAGCTGAAGTTTTCATGAACATAATCATCTTCATTTATGTTTACAATATTTTCGTAATCAGTAAGCTTTGTCAAAACTTTCTCCGGGAGAAATTCGCGCAATCGCGAGATGTGTTTCTGAGGTACGCCGGTGATGGCGCTGACGTTTGAGCATTCCTACAAAGTGTCCAAGGACAGTGTGGCAACCTTGTAGGATGCCGCCATTTTAAGTTTTGATTCACCGAGGTTGGCACGATTTTTAAAATTATACAAACGCAGATCCGTTGAAAAGAAATGAATACATCAATAAATTTATTGAAATAAATACATAAAAATACAAGCTCAAACCACATACCTGGGAGTATTTTACTTTATTTTGAAAAATTAGAAAAAAAGTAATAATTGAGCATTTCTCTCTTTGATGGCGAACCTTATAAATTATTGGGGAGGTTATTTATTAAGGTTAGGGAAAAACAATATTCACATTAAAACGCATATACTGCAAAAATTTCATAAACAAAATAATTACTAAAAAATAAAACTGTTCAAACTTTTTGTGCCCCATGAAAATATCAAAGTTCCGATACAGCGCCAACTATTAGCGGGGGAAACGTGTCTCAACTTTCCCTGAAAGATCTCTAGTACCTATAACTGTTGTATGCCCACGATTTTCAAAGTGTAAAGATGTATTTTTACATTATCATCTAAATGAGAAGGTATTGGTTTGATGCAAAAATTAATTTTTTCACATTTCATCAAATATCGATGTATTCGGATTCACTGATTGAGAAAAAATGGATTTTATTAAGTTTCTGCCTACTGTTGTCGTCGTTGTCGTCGTCCGTAAAGACGTTTACTTTCGAAGGAATTGTAAAATTGGAAAGACCTTTGGCAAATTGTTTTAAGGCCTGTAAGCGAGGGAAGATTCCGTGAACCAGTCAATTTGTATATCAATTCTACATGATAGAGCATTTTAAACATTTTTGGGATCATTTTTCTCAAGATTTAAAAATTATATGTACGTCTGTTCGTATTAGTCAGAAGGTTCAACAATCTAACCTAATGATTTTTTTTCAATAAAAACAAAATTATCAGAGATATATAATTTACAAAACTCAAAAATGAGACGAAGATGAAAATGTTAAGCTGAAAAAGCACGATATGGACAAAAGTCAAGAAAAATAAAACTTTGCTTCCTAAAAGCCCTACAATATTGTGATAGAAACTTTTTTAATTTTGTCGAAAAATCAAACATTTAAATTTTGGACGAAATAACGCAAGATACGACAAACAATTAGGATATCAAAACTGTTTCTTTTAAGAAGACCTATAAACCATCCTCTAAACCTTTTTTGAGTAGGAGGAATACTTTTGTTAAATATAAAGAAATATATTGGAATATTTTTACTTTTATTTTTGAGCCAAATACATCAAAATAAGAATAAAAGTCAAAACAGTAGAATTTGTGCTTTCAAAAAGTCAAATGAAATTGCCGTTAAACCCTTTTTTGAAGGACCAATCGTAAATCAACAATATTATTTTTTAATCGTCTTTTTAACTATTTATTTGTATATATTATGCAGTAAGCGTAGAAAATCAATAGCGAATATTATGATGATCCCTAGTTGAAGAATCGGAAAGAATCAGAAAGAAAGTACCTTTCCGATCCTTTCCGATTTCTATGTGAACTTTGCTTCCGTTTCTTTCCGAACACTTGTTCTTTCCAAAGCTTCCCGATGCTTTACCGAACTTTCGCGAAGTGTCCCACTCCATTTACTTTTTTCTGAACCTTTCCTAATTATTTTGGAATAAATGACGCAGTGTCCCAATCCCGTGCAGAAATTTTGGTGGAGCGCCGTTCGGGCCCCGATCGGGAAAAATGTGGCCCCGCTATGGTAATCTGTCTAGCGCCAGACCGTAAATAAAACGCCCTACCCGACAGGGCCCAAATCTGAGCATCCAAAATGGGGGCGCGGTCAGGCCCAGATATGGGCCCTTTAATTTTTTATTTCTATAATTAGTAAGATTTAAACGTTTTCTTATAATATTTTTTTCAGATATTGTGTTTTACAAAACTTCAATTTCTTAACATTCTACATGTTTGAACCGTTTGTATTCCTTGAATTTATCGTTAAGAGTTTGCTTTTCGGAGAAAACTATCATGTTTAAAAAAAAATGTTCAAATTTAGTACTATTACACACACACATCCATAAACGAATTTCAATTATTCTTTCCGAAAACTTTCTGAATCTTTCCAAAGCGGCCTTTCCGATTCTTTCTATTTTTCCAGCAGGGATAATGTATTCCTTAAGGCCAATACAGCCTTAAGTAAATAAATCTTTTTTTATTCGAAATCAAAAACATATTCAGTGGTTTGAACATGAAGAACATACTCGCATACTCGTACCGAACATGAACCCTGAAAAACAAAATTTGAGCGGCCATCTGTTATTTTTTTTAAATTCTGGATTATGTTTGTCATCACATGCTTTATAGAAAATAAATCTGCCTCTTGTAAGAATTTGACGATTATTTGTTATTAATTATAGAAATTGTAATTTTTGATCAAATTTAGGGATGCGCCATATTGTAAATGAAACATTTTTTTTCGTTAGATCATTTTTCTGGTCATTCAAACAAAATATGGGGCGGGGGGTGAGAGAAAAAACAAATAACGACCACACTATTTCATGCAGAAATCGCCATATATTTTCCCGATTACCGACCTGGCGCGGGTAGGTTGAATACCTTCGGGTCCAGATCGGGATAATTCCATGTCCCAGACCCGAGCCAGACCGGTTCAGGTATTGCAACGCCACCTAGTTCCAATTTAGGGAAATTGCCTTGCTGTCAAATAAAGTCTTTTATTTTTGATAAAATTCCTGGTTATTATCTAAGTTGAATTTATAATACAATGAAAAATATGCCAAAGACCAGTATTACTCC
>NC_046663.1:127898457-127903683 GCF_010883055.1 Belonocnema kinseyi
TGAATGCGGGACGCGTACTGTCTTGCCCAGCCTATCTTTATGGCAAGTTGATGCACTCGTCTTTTGGTCTTATGATCAGCCGTTGGTTTTGTTTTACGGTTCTCATCGGCCAAACCTCTCGCTGCATTATACACATAATAATTGATTGCCCAGAGGTCGGATTCACCGGAAGAATGTCCATGAAGCTCGTCATCCATTTCAGCCAGATCTTTAGGCTTGAGAGAAACCTTGGTGTTGATGTTTCTCCGGGTCGTAAAGCATCGTTCTTCATCTATTGGTTGCCTGCCCGCGGTTGGTCTTAGTGTCGCCTCTCTTTCTTTATTGCCGGCCTATTCTAGCTGTGGTAGAGTAGGCGTTCCACTTAGATAGCCCCTTTTACGGAGTAGTTCAGCATGGTTTCGCAGACGTTGCTGCGAAAAGTGCGATAGCTCCGGGTGTTTCTCGCACCACAGAGCATGTAGCCGTGCCATGTAACTTCGTTCACGGGCCACACTCGCATCCCAGCACTCTAGCAAGTCGTGATTCAGTTGCTCCGTCCACCTGAAGGTCGCGAGATCCCGCCGATCCATCGCATTGAATCCATTTTTATTGGCTCCCCTAGCTCTAGATTGGCCGGCATTGTTGGCCGACCCATTGTTGGGAGCCCTGCGCGTTCTGTTGTTTCGAACCGCACTTACTACAACTATGTTTGGTGTTGTCATTGTTTTTCCCTTTGAGAAGCTAAGGAAAGGGGTTCTTCCATCTTTGTAGAGACCCGCATGCACGGATAAGGCTGCGTACTCTGAGAGGTCGCCCAGTATCCCAGAGTCACCGTTCTAGACACCTCACCAAGGTACCATTCAGCTTTTGGCACGGTTTTCACACCTCCGCTTGGGGGTTAGTTCCTTCGGGACCACTCCTGGACAATTGTTCGCGACTGCCTATTTATTTTTGTAACCATATTTAGCAGAATCCCTGGGTATAGGAACCCTCTATCCGCAACCCGAGGACGCGTTCGGTGGCTTTGTCATAGGCCCTTCGGTTTGATTCTAGAGGAATCAAAACCGAACCGAATGGTTCCGGTACCGGGAATCGAACCCGAGCCTCCTGGGTGAGAGCCAGGTATCCAGGTATAGCCAGGTATAGCCAGGTAGCCAGGTCGAGATATTGATGAAATCGAGAATGGTGACAAACTGATGGATAATAAGAACTTAATTTCTACACATGAGGATTCAGATGCTATTTAGGTTTCAAATGTCAACGTAGATTTCAGTAATAATTTCATGTAAGCTCTAACCTGACAATTAAATCTTTTTATTTTATGATTACTAGTGGAAGCAGATTTATTTTTTGCCTGTGAGGAAGCAAAGTTTTAATGAAATAAGCAAAAATAACACAGCCACACAAAAAAAGTGTGCGGATCTGGTAACAAGACACACGTATTCCTATGGATTTTGGGGCGCTGAATTCAAATTCGCTATCAAAAATCACCCATCACGTCATGGTTGAGCCATAACCTCAAAAAATGACGAAAAGTCATGCACTAAGGCAAATAAATTTCAAAATAATGCCAGTAATGAAAATTTTCACTTCAAAAACATGTCGACAACTGAGAAGGATCAACCCTTGCCTGATGTGAACTTATTTAACATAACTTTACCCAAGAGAACCTGACCTCACCTAACCTGAATTAACAGAAATTTATTGAACTACACGTAAAGCTCTGGAAGCGTATTTTCCAAATAGCAAAGATGTGCTACATCGAATGGGTCAAATCGAGCCTAACCTAGAAATAAATCTAACCTAGCCTAACCTAACCTAAACTCACGAAATACAATTTAACTGATTGTGTTGTCCTGTTGTGTTTGCGGTACCGTTTGAATCAGCTCGGACTTAATCTGCAAAGAGGTCAAACCTATCCTAACCTAAAAAAACCTGACCTAACATAACCTAACCTAACTTAACTTCACGTAACACAATTAAACTCATTGTGTTGTCCCGTTGTGTTTGCGGTACCGTTTCATTCAGCTTCGGCTTAACCTACACAGAGGTTTAACCTATCCTAACATAACAACATCTGACCTAACCTAACCTAGCCGAATGAAATTCAACCACACGTGTAGCTATGTAAGCGTATGGTTCTCAGGCTTAAATGTGTTCTATATTTAATAGGTTAACTCGATCTTAACCTACAAATGAATCTAACTTAACAGAACCTAACGAAATTTTGCTTAACGCAACACAACTTAACTTAAGTGTTCCCGTTGTAATACAATAAAATTCATTTCATTGTACTACAGGTGGTTAAAAATTTAGACGCACATTACTCATTTGAAGAAACTTAGAACTACAAGTAGAAATGACCCCATTTCAATTAACCTGATAATGTTTGTTTCAATTAAAATGTAGAACTGTAACTTAAACATGCAAATGAATAAGAGTTTCATTCAAAATTTTTTTCTCTCCGCTTTTCTTAAACTTAAGGGATATATTTATACTATCTTTCGTGTTCACATTTTATCTTGCTTTTTACCGTAATTAAATTGATTTATAGACCTACTTCAGTCTATTTTCTGCCTGCTATAACGTGTCCTTTTTTCTTCGAAGGAGCGATGCAAAGGGTTACGCTTACGTTTAAGGCCTACATTCGTTTTCCTTTTCAACATCCAGCAAAAATCAGCCATCATAACCTCGTCCCATCTACCCTGATATCGTTGTTCCATCACTTTTATGTCTTGATGAAAACATTCCCCTTGTTCTGCGCTGAAATCACCAACATTTTCTGGAAACTTATCCAGATGGGAATCTAGAAAGTGAAGTTTTAAATACATCAAGCAGCCTAACTTTTTGTAATTTCTAATCATTTTCGCAACAATATTCTCGTAGTCTGGAATTTTTTGTTACCGAGGAAATTTGCGGTTACTCCTTTAAAACTTTCCCAAGCGTCCATTTCAATTTTCGTCATGTGACTCACGAAATTAGTATCTCTTGTCAATATTCGAATCTGTGGTCCATCAAAGACTCCTTCTTTCAGTTTAGCGTCTGAAACATTAGGGAATTTAAGGGATATATACTTATAGCATTGTCCATCCTTGCCTAACGCCTTGACAAATTGCTTCATGAGCCCAAGCTTTATGTGAAGGGGTGGTAGTAAAATTTTTTCTGGATCAACGAGGCTTTGGTACATGATATTATGAGAACCAGGTTTGAGTGAATCTCTTAAAGGCAAATGTTTTTTGCTATAATGATTGGCTCGATCTCAGCTATTCCACAGACATATAAAGCATGACTCTCTCGTGAAACCCGATTGTTGGCCTAATATCATTGTTATGATTTTGAGATCACCACATATTTGACATTTGTGATTCTTGTTATTAACTTTTTCAAAAAGTATTTTAACATTGTTATATTCTTCTTTGAAGACCGTTGAGTGAGCTAAAGGGATAGGAGCGTAAGTTTTCGTGTTATGCAGTAAAACAGTCTTAATGCTGCGTTTTGACGAATCGATGAAAAGTTGCCATTTTTCGTCTGTGTACATATTTTTCTTTAAGTGGTTCATTAGTCCGCTAACGTCAGTGCAGTATACTAAAGACGTCTCTTCGTCTTTAACGAAATACTTTCTGAATTCTTTGTCCCTGTCGCGATAGAATGAAACTTTTGTCTTTGGCTCTAGAAGATTTCTTCTTTTTAGAAATGAAGCGGAAAATTCAGCGCCGTCTTTCGGTAATCCAAGATCTCTAATAAAATCATTCAGTTCTAGTTGCGACACTAATATTGGAACCTTCAATTTCATTTTATGCACGCCATATTCGTCATCTTTTTCGTCATTTTCATCGGAATCATCAGAACTATTTTCTGTTCGATCACTGGTTTCACCGCCGTCTCCATGACGTTGACTTTACACTTCCATTCTATCATCTTCAAAAACGCTTAAACCAGTCTAGCGTGCATTTTTATTGATTTCAATTGCTCTTGTGACTGTACACACATTAATGTACGAAATGTTCTTTTTATTTTTGGCATTGAACCCTTTGACGGAATTCATGCAAAAGTAGCAGTCCTTCGAAATAACGGGTTTTTTCCATGTGGTTGGTGTAGAGTACTTGCGGTACTTTTCGTTGTTTGAATTTAGACGATACAACATAAGTCTGCAGCAATTGCAAATGACGTGAGGAACCCATTACAGAAAATTACAAATGTAAGCAGGCATACGATTATTATGAGTTCAGGCTTTGCAAGCCTGAACTCATGAAACCATAAAATTTGTGACGTCAAACAAATATTCACCCTTTGGACTGTAAAATTTGAATCTCTGATTCGTGAGGGCAACAGAGCTGGGTCTACTGCGGGAACCCCTATGGAACATCCGCATTGTGAGAGTTAGAATTTCAGAAAAGTGTCATTCCATTTTTGACAGAAAATCATTATTCGTAAGTCTGAACTCATGAAACCTTAAAATTTCTGATATGAAAAAAATATACGTCCTTTGAACTTTGAAATTTTAATCGTTGATCCGTGAGGGCAACCGAGCTGGGCCCTCGCCGGGGACTCTCATGGAACATCCATATGCTGAAAGTTCGAATTTCAGAAAAGAGTCATTCAATTTTTGACAGAAATTCATTCTTTATAAGTCTAAACTCATGAAACCTTAAAATTTCCGGTGTCAAACAAATATACGTCCTTCGAACTTTGAAATTTTAATCGTTGATCCGTGAGGGCAACCGAGTTGGGACCTACGCGGGGGCCTCTATGGAACATCCATATTGTGAGAGTTCGAATTTTCAAAAAGAGTCATCCAATTTTTGACAGAAATTCATTGTTTGTAAGCCTGGACTTATGAAACCTTAAAATTTGTGATATTGAAAAAATATTCAACCTTCGGAATTTGAAATTTGTATCGTTTATTCGTGAGGGCAAACGAGCTTGGCCCTCGACGGGGGCCCTTATAGAATTTCCATGCGTGGAACATCCATGCGGACCCCCGCTGGGGGCCCTCATACTAAGAGGTCTCAGCAGGGCTTTTTCCACACAGGCAGAGTAGTTTTTGATAGAGAAGAGGATTTTTTTAAAAACATTGTTACATTTTCAAAAAAATAATAATTTTTTTAACCAAATAATTGAGTTTTTATCCAAACGAGATGAAATTAAAACCTCAAATACAACAGTAGGGTTTTCAATTAAAAAATGAACTTTTATAAATAAATATATTTTATTCAAATATCATTAAAATTGCAAATTTTTTCAAAT
>NC_046663.1:127903783-127905573 GCF_010883055.1 Belonocnema kinseyi
CATTTGGCCCGTATTTTCACCTCATATTTGAAATCGGAAGAACCGATTCCAGAGTGGTTGGTGGAAGGGCGCACAATACTCCTGCCGAAAATAGGCAACTTATCTGACCCGAAGAACTACAGCACAATAACTTGTCTGAACACGCTTTATAAGATATTCACAGCTATCCTAAATGATAGGATTATTCGGGAAATTGAATCTGTGTGGCAAGAAATGTATGAACAACAAGGCTCAAAGAAAGGCGTAGCCGGACGTCGGGAGAACCTGCTCATCGATAGATGTGTCTGCAAAGATGCAGCATTCTACCAGCGTGAGCTATCGATGGCCTGGATTGATTATCGGAAAGCTTTCGATTCGACATCCCATAGACTTATCATCTGTCTTTTGGAAATCTTGAAGGTTCATCCGCAAATAGTTGGGTGCATAGAGAGATTGATGCCGCTTTGGAAAACCAGATTTACTATCTCATCGGGCAAAAATCGTGTGACAACTAAAAGGGCACGTTTCAGAGAGGTGTCTTTCAGGGCGACACCATGAGCCCACTCCTCTTTTGCCTTACATTATTGCCAGTATCTCTAGCACTGCGCCATTCCGACGGGTACTTGTGCGGCAAACCTGCAGATCGAAAGTACAATGTCACTCATGTATTTTACATAGACGATCTTCAGATCTATACTAAAAACAGAGAGCAACTGCATCTAGCTCTGGGGATTGTCGAACGATATACTAAGGAAATTGGAATGGAATTTGGGTTAGACAAATGTGCCAAGGTTTATTTGAAGCGGGGAAAAGTTAATGGCATCCCTGAATATCCTGAGCTCGTTGATAGAAGCGCCATACGACACCTTTGCGCTGGAGAGACTCAAACATACCTGGGCGTGCTACAGAGCCGCATTCAGGATGTGACATCTATAAAGGATACTCTCCGAAGCAGATACAAACGTCTCATCCGACAGATTTGGTCTTCCGAACTGTCGGCGAGGAGCAAAGTATCTGCAATGAACATCCTTGCCGTCCAGGTACTACTCTATTCATTTGAAGTAGTTCCATGGACGAAGAACGAGCTCAGATCTCTTCATATCGGGACAAGAAAGGGTATGCACATGAACAAAAGCATGCATCTTAAGTCTTCCTTTCCGCGACTGTACATCTCACGCCGTCAAGGGGGTCGCGGAATATTGAGTCTTGAATGTCTTCACTAATCTTATCTATCTGGAGTACTCACTCCTGAAAGCCCGGATTAAGAAAGCACAAGAGAAAAACTTTCGTGAACAGCTCCTCGATAAAAGGATGCACGGTATCTTCCACAGAAATGTGAAGGATCAGTCAATGTCTTGTGAGCTAACGTTTGCTTTCCTTAAATCGCCCGGATTGAAGTCTGGTACAGAGGGTTTCATTTTTGCATGCCAAAACGGTGTCATTTCCACCTTAACATACCGTCGCCACATTGTGAGCCAAGACATTCCCGATGATAGCTACAGGGCGTGCCATGCACACCCCGAGCGTTTAGCTCACATACTATCTAGTTGTCCAACTCACGCGGGAACGACCTACATTCAAAGGCACAATGCGGCACTAAGAGTGCTTTATTACCATCTCGGTCACTCCTACGGCATTCACCCTAATATCGCTCCTCTAAATGCTCCTAGGGAAATTGAGTCAATTGTCGAGAATGGGAAGTGCCACACATACTGGAACTTTATATTCTCGGCAATTGTTTCTGTTGCTCACTCGAGGCCTGACATGGTTCTTCTTGACTTCGAGAAGCGAACCATGTTCGTTATCGAATT
>NC_046663.1:127905673-127917192 GCF_010883055.1 Belonocnema kinseyi
TGACATCTATAAAGGATACTCTCCGAAGCAGATACAAACGTCTCATCCGACAGATTTCGTCTTCCGAACTGTCGGCGAGGAACAAAGTATCTGCAACGAACAGCCTTGCCGTCCCGGTACTACTCTATTCATTTGGAGTAGTTCCATGGTCGAAGCACGAGCTCAGATCCCTTGATATCGGGACAAGAAAGGTTATGCACATGAACAAAAGCATGCATCTTAAGTCTTCCGTTCCGCGACTGTACATCTCACGCCGTCAAGGTGGTCGCGGAATATTAGGCCTTGAATGTCTTCACAACAGGATTATTCTGGGCACAGCACATAGAGTCGCCAATGGAAGAAGACCCTCTTCTTAAAATGGTCAGGAATCACGAAGAAGTGGGCAAAGGAGCATTTCTGTGCAAAGCAGCGGAGGAGGTTGCTGAAACACTTGGACTGAACTTTAGTATTGGGGTTGGGCAAAATGCATCAAATCTAATCCATCTCGAGTACTCACTCCTGAAAGCCCGGATTAAGAAAGCACAAGAGAAAAACTTTCGTGAACTGTTCCTCGATAAGAGGATGCACTGTATCTTCCACAGAAAAGTGGAGAATCATGTCGTGTGAGCTAGCATTTGCTTTCCTCAAATCGCCCGGATTGAAGTCTGGTACAGAGGGTTTCATTTTGGCATGCCAAGATGGTGTCATTTCCACTTTAACATACCGTCGCCACATTTTGAGCCAAGACATTCCCGATGATAGCTGCAGGGTGTGAAATGCACACCTAATGCGGCACTAAGAGTGCTTTATTACCATCTATGTCACTCTTACGGCATTAACCTTAATATCACTCCTCGAAACGCTCCTAGGGAAATCTAGTCAATTGTCGAGAATGGGAAGTGCCGCATATACTGGAACTTTATATTCTCGAAAATTGTTTCTGTTGCACACTCGAGGCCTGACATGGTTCTTCTTGACTTCAAAAAGCGAAACATGTTCGTTATCGAATTTTCGGCACCAGCTGACAAAAACATCATAGTCAGAATATTCTGGGTACAATCGTTGCAACTCCCTTATAAGGTCTCGATACCTCTCTTTCTTTTCATTCGCCTTGGTTATGATATTTTTGTTAGCTGGTGCCGCAAATTTGGTAACGAACATGGTTTGCTTCTCGAAGTCAAGAAGAACCATGTCAGGCCTCGAGTGACCAATAGAAACAATTGTCGAGAATATAAAGTTCCAGTTTATGCAGCACTTCCCATTCTCGACAAATGACTCGATTTCCCTAGGAGGATTTAGAGGAGCGATATTAACGTTAATGCCGTAAGAGTGACAGAGATGGTAATAAAGAACTCTTAGTGCTGCATTATGCCTCTGAATGTAGGTCATTCCCGCGTGAGTTGGACAACTAGATAGTATGTGAGCTAAAGGTTCGGGGTGTGCATGGCACGCCCTGCAGCTATCATCAGGAATGCCTTGGCTCAAAATGTGGCGACGGTATGTTAAAGTGGAAATGACACCGTCTTGGCATGTAAAAATGAAACCCTCCGTACCAGACTTCAACCCCGGCGATTTAAGGAAAGCAAACGTTAGCTCACAAGACATTGACTGATCCTTCACGTTTCTGTGGAAGATACCGTGCCTCCTCTTATCGAGGAGCTGTTCACGGAAGTTTTTCTCTAGTGCTTTCTTAATCCGGGCTTTCAGGAGTGAGTACTCGAGATAGATAAGATTTGATGCATTTTGCTCACCCCTAATACTGAAGTCAAGTCTGAGTATTTTAGCAGCCTCTTACGCTGCTTTGTACAGAAACGCTTCTTTGCCCACTTTTTCGTGATTCCTGACCATTTTAAGAAGAGGGTCTCTTCCATTTGCAACTCTATGTGCTGTATCCAGAATAATCCTGTTGGGAAGACATTGAAGACTCAATATTCCGCGACCACCTTGACGGCGTGAGATGTACAGTCGCGGAACGGAAGACTTCAGATGCATGCTTTCGTTTATGTGCATAACCTTTCTTGTCCCGCTATCAATGGATCTGAGCTCGTTCTTCTTCCATGGAGCTACTCCAAATGAATAGAGTACTACTGGGACGCCAAGCATGTTCTTTGCAGATACTTTGTTCCTCGCCGACAGTTCGGAAGACCAAATCTGTCGGAGGAGACGTTTGTATCTGCTTCCGGGAGTATCCTTTATAGATGTTACATCTTGAATGCGGTTCTGTGGCACGCCGAGGTATCTGGTTTTCGAACGCGGCATCAATCTCTCTAAGCACCTAACTATTTGAGGATGAACCTTCAAGATTTCCAAAAGACAGATGATAAGTCTATGGGAGGTCGCATCGAAAGCTTTCCGATAATCAATCCAGGCCATCGATAGGTTACGCTGGTAGAATGCTTTGAGCCTCGTTATTCATACATTTCTTGCCGCACAGGTTCAATTGCCAGAACAATCCTATAATTTAGGATAGCTGTGAATATCTTTTAAAGCGTGTTCACACAAGTTATTGGCCTGTAATTCTCCGGGTCAGCTAAGTTGGCTATTTTCGGCACGAGTATTGTGCGCCCTTCCACCAACCACTGTGGAATCGGCTCTTCCGACTTCAAATATGAGGTGAAAATACGTGCCAAATGCTGATGGGTTGAAGAAAACTTCTTCCACCAGAAGTTTTGGATACAATTTGGTCCCTGTGCGGAATAGTTCTTCATCCCTCCTAATACTTTTTTCACCTCCTCGGTAGTGATGGGTGGGCATTCTTTATCAAGTGTTATGAGGGCAACACATAACTCCTTGAAGCTTTTTATATTTTCTGAGTCTTCGTCCAGTCTATGCTGCGCTTCGTAGACTTCTCTCCAAAATACTTCGACCTCCTCTGGTTTGGGTTGGTGTTCGACAGTAACTGGAGGGTTTTGGAAGAGTCGAGATGGGTCAGAGAGAAACTGTTGATTTTCTCTGACCCACCTCTCCCTCCGCTCTAGATTTCTCTTGGCGTCAGATAGTACCCGCATTCTCTCAACAATATGTCGCCTGATGGTCAGCAGCTTTGATTTGTTAAGTGTGTGATAACGGGTGCGGAGTTCGTCAAAGAACTTTTGAACCTTGGCGGTAAAATTCCTGCCAGATGTGATGTAGTCAATCACACACTGAATGCAGGACGCGTACTGTCTTGCCCAGCCTATGTTTATGCCAAGTTGATGCATTCGTCTTTTGGTCTTATAATCAACCGTTGTTTTTTTTCGTTTATATATATATTTAAAAATTTGTCATAAGGACAACGCAGGATTTCGCCGGGAGCGGGTGCTAATCTGAAAAATTGCACCCGCTTCCAGCGAAATCGCGGTAAAATTTCAGCATCACATTTTCTCCCCCCTCGAGCCGCTGACCTCACTGTACTACGAAGTCGAATCTTGTTTTCTCATTCTTCGTAAATTGAAATGTTAATTAAAAAAAAGAAAAAGAAACTTTGAGGTAAATTAATGCTGATTTGAATCATGAAAAGTTTGTCTGGAAAATGTTATTGGGTTCGAAGAAAATTCAGGGAGAATTTTTTTTGTTTGAAACACACATGTTTTTTATATTAATTTTTCTATACCATTTTCGTACAATTAGTTTAATTTTAAATTCAAACAGTAATTTTTAAGACTTCAAATACTAAACAAAAATTTATTTGATAAAAATTTTTTATTTTCGTATTTTGAATAAATAAATAATATTGATTAAGAAACAATTTTATTTGGGGAATTTTATTATTTGGGAATTTTCAAATTCGGTAATATTATAAACTGTTTGGGAATTTTTTTAGTTTTGGAATTTTATTATGCGGGACAGAGAGTTTTACCGATTCGGGAATTTTATGTTTCGGGTTATTTCAGCCGTCTCTATTGAAGTACAGAAAATCTGCTCTAATTATAATTTTGGCACTCGATCTTGTAGATTTTTTCCTAGAGTATTAATAAAAAAAATTTGTAGGAAAATTTTTGATATCACAAAGTTAAAGATAATCTCAATTAAAAATTTTTGAATTCCCTGTACATCCCATTTTTATTCATGGGGCTTGGCAATTTTTTTTAATCCGTTCCAGTCACTGGTAAACGGGGGTGACTTTCTCTCAGAAAATAAGTAATTGAAATTCGAAAAAAATTGGATAGGCTTTTTTGACATCTAGGTATGTAAAAAAGGTAAACTTTCGAAAATGTAAGAACTATTTATACTCTTTTAGGATACCAATACAATTTACACAACACTAATTGTAAAATTTGCAAATTTTTTTCGCTTCTTTTGAAAGTCGATCCTCTGCTTTCAGTTTTCTTTCTGAAATACACCTTGAATTCAACGCATTTCAAAATCAATGTTTTCAGCTGCATCTAGATTGAAGTACACAAAGGTTTTTTGTTTTGAATATAAATGAATTAAAACATTTTATTTATTTTTCACGATTTTAATTTATAACTTCTAAAACTGAATAATTGTAGCTCAACAAGAAAAAGTAGACTGATTTCAAATTTATAGAGCCTCTATCATACATATTGAAGCATGAAAACCTCTCACCTTTTTTAAGGTTTTTGAAACTCTTTTGAAAATTTTTCAAAAACAATTTTGGTTATGATTTATTAATAAAAGAGTAAATGCTATTTAGTTTCCAAGAAAGGGATTTCAAAAATATTTAGTTAAGAATTAAAGTCGTAGACTTTATGATGTTCATTATATACAAGGATATATACATACTAATCGTTAGGCCCTTTAAAAATGTATCCATGATCTTCCAGCATGAATTATTTTTGGACAAATAATTGCTGTGAATTTACGAAATTGAAAGTAGAACTAGGTTGAATAGATTGAAATACTCAAAGCTCGACTCAGGTGTAGGCGATATTCGGGGACAATGCTACGACATCGGTAAAATATTTTTCAAAAAAGTGAAAGTCATTCATGTAGTAAATTTCAACGAGAAATTCAATGGTGACCTTCATTTTGACGTTGAAGTTGACCTTCATGGTTTTTTGAAGGTCAACTTTGTTTTTTTTAAATGGAAACCCCCTTTTTACATTTGCAATCGATAGAGCGGAAAATTTTACGTTCATGTAGGTACCCAAGTCATAGGTCAATTGTAACGTTCAAGGTCAGTTAGAGGTTATTTGAAATTAACAAAGTTTTCCAAGAGTTCAGTGCAATTCCTGAAGTAAATTTCAACGAGAAATTCATTGGTGAGCTCTGTATTGATCTTGGTGTTCATCTTCAAGGTTTATTTCAAGCAGTTTACGTTTACGTTTAGCATTACCCAGGAACAACGACGTGGACGTAGTAAATTCTGTTTCCTTTGTGGTGCTTGATTAGTGTGAGTCCCCTTGCCTCTCACGTTTCGGGGTGCTTGATTAGCATGAGTCCCCTTGCCTCTCACGCTTCAGTGAAGATGCTCGAACTGAAAACCTTGAGCTTCTTTACAAAAAGCTATGCGATTGTAAAAAAGAGTTACAGCATTACGAATCATCTCCCTATCAATCGAAGTAGCCTGTTGCAGAATCCGATTCTGCAATTCGTCTAAGCTTTGCGGTTGCGTTGAGTATACCTTACTCTTTAAATAACCCCAATGAAAATAGTCGATAGGCGTCAGATCAGGAGATCTAGCAGGCCACTCGATTTCACCGCTTCTTCCAATCCACCTTTGAAGGAACTAAGTATCCAAATATGCTCGAACCTCCCTACCGTAATAAGCCGCTCTGCCGTCCTGCTGGAACCAAATATTTTGAAAATTATCGCCTGTAATCTCTCTTATTCTTGGCACAAATTGGTTTCTAAGAAGCTCTTCATATGCACGGGCATTGAGATTACCATCGATGAAGAAAGGGCCTATCAATGTATCATTCAAGATACCGGCCCAAACAGTAATCTATTGTGAATATTGTGTGTGACTCTCCAACATCCAATCTGAATTTGTGTCGGACCTATATCTACAATTTTGCCTGTTAACTTCACCTTTTAAAGTGAAAGTAGATTCATCTGAAAATACTGTATTGTACAAGAAAAGAGGATTTTTATCAATTCTGTCCATCATAATTTCACAAAATTCAACCCGACGATCAGGATCGTCTTCATTGAGCTCTTGTACCAGTTGTACTTTGTAAGGATGGAAATAATGCTTTTTAAAATATTTCGCACTGTTTCAGGAGCAACGTCATGCTCATCACTAGCTCGACGTAAACTAAGGTGTGGGTTTTCAACCAATGCTTGGGCTATGTCCATCTGCATCTCCTCAGATCCTGCAGATTTTGGCCGACCAGTACTCTGAAGGTCCTTGATAGATCCATGATTCATAAAGCGCCTTACAGTTCTTTCAATTGCTGATTTTGCGACAGGATTTAACCCTTCTCCATTACGAAAAGTGCGATTAAAAAGCAAACGAACTTGATCATAAGATCGAACTCGATCTCCCCAACCACGCATCATTAATACAGATACCCTCTCTCGTTCCGAAAGTTTAGCTTGCGCTATAATAATCTTTTAGCGAAAGATAGTAAGTATGTACTCGTAATACGTAAATTTAGTTTAGATTCGTAATATTCGTATGGAAAAACGGTATAGGACTTATGGTATCGCCTTAGGTATTGACTTAGGTATCGAAAAATGGTATAGGACTGTATAACTCTTTGGGGAGGAACAGAACTCTCACCAGAACACCTGGAACTTTTAATGAAAAATTTCCTTATGATTTTAAAATATTCAAAACGCTGTAACCAAGATCAATACAGAGCTCACCAATGAATTTCTCGTTGAAATTTACTTCAGGAATTACACTGACCTCTTGGAAAACTTTGTTAATTTAAAATAACCTCTAACTGACCTTGACCGTTACAATTGACCTATAACTTTAGTACGTACCTGAACGTAGAATTTTCCGCTCTATCGATTACAGATGTAAAAAAGGGGGGTTTCCATTTAAAAAACAAATTTGACTTTCAAAAAGCCATGAAGGTCAACTTCAAGGTCAAAATAAAGGTCACCATTGAATTCTCGTTGAAATTTATTTCAGCAATGATCTTCACTTTTTTGAAATATATTTTACCTGAGGGAATATCCAACCGTCCCGGTACTTTTTAGACACCCTGTGTAACTTTCTTTTGGATGAAAATGTAAAAATTATCAACAAGATTTTTCGAAAATCGTTTAAAGAATAAAATTATTGTCCCGTAAGTTGGAACCGAAAAATTACTATTTCAAAAAAATGAAAGTTCTAAGTATTGAGCTAGACTCGCGACCGGGAAAAATAGGGAAATAAAAGTAAATTTGAAAATTGAACTGCAGTTCGAGTATTAAAAATTTAACAGTGATTGATTTTACAACACGATTCTGGATCTGTTCAAAATGATATAATTTACATATTTTAACGTTAAAATTTGAACTAATTTAATTCGAAAGCCTTAGTAGTGACACAAGTGTAAACGTTCGAATTAATAGCTTCTTAAATGAACGCCTTTACTCAATTTCAAAATCTTTTTGAAGTGTTATTTCAGTATAAAATATTCCATTTTGAATCTATTTAGTTTGGAAATTACAGCAAAAAAACAGAATAATTTCAATAGTAAACAATTTGAAAATGAATTATCACAATTTCAGAGTAATAAATTTAAACTTTGAATGTTACAATTATAATTTTAAAATTTTTTTTATTTGTATTCGGAAGGTAAACGTATTTCATTTTGATTCTTAAAGAACAGTTAAACAATCATTAATATAGAAAAAAATCAAAGAAGCTGGACGTTTGTGAATGTTTCAAAGAAAGGAAAAAATTTTGGAGCTTCTCAAGAATTTTGAAATATAAAAAATGAAAATAAAATTTCTCGGAAGTTAAAATGATTTTTCATTTCGAAAAAGTACATAACTCAAAGAGAATATTTAAAAATATTTTAAAACATTTCAAAAGATTTAAAATATTAGAAAAAATTCTTTAAGCTCTTGAGACAATTTTGTGTGCAGCATTTCACAAAAATGTTAGGAAAAATGGGAATCAGTCTAAAAGATATTGAAAAGTTCCTAAAAATTTCAAAAATAATTTGAACAGATTTGAAATAATCTAAAAGAAAATTGATGATTTTAAAATTAAATGTTGACATTTTATTTTTAAAAGTTACATAATTTTAAGAGAAGGTATAAAAAAATAGGACCACGGAAAAAAATTCCGAATGAGATGACTGAAGAGTCCCAAAAAATGAAATCTCCGGCACCTGAATAATAATTTTATAAAAATGGTATTAAAAAATACATTAAAAGCACGTGTGCTTTGAAAGAAAAAAATATTCTGCCTACATTTTCTTCGTACCTACATCATAAAATTTTTGAAACAAACTTTGCAGGATTCCATTCAACAACGATTCATGTCGAAATTTATTTTACATTTTTTTTTATTGATAAAGAATTCGATTTTTCAGAAATTTTGTGTATTTTTTTAAATACTATGCACATTTTCAAACAACATATTTCATCCATAAATATATATATTCAGTTATTGTATTTTCAATAAATAAATAATATTTATTAAACAATTTTTTGAATTGTTTAACTTCAGGAATATTTTGGTTCGGATATTTTATAATGCAGACATTTTCTTTGGAGATTTTTCAAATTCGCTAATATCTAATTGTCCGGGATTTTATTTTTTTAATTTTTTGTAAATTTTTCAATTCGACTTTTATATTTCGGGACTTTTATAATTTCGGGAATTTTATTATTTGGTTATTTTGCAATTCACGAATTTTACAGTGTCGGGAATTTTATTTTTCAAAATTTATACAATATATTACACAATATCCGGGCCAGACAACTCCCTAATTTGAACAATGAAAAAAATTGTTTGTTAACCAATATTTTGTTAATAGAATAATAAAATATTCATACCAAAGAAAAAACTTTTTGAATGTTTAAAGTTTCTAAAAAATACTGTTTGAATTTAAAATAACAATAATTGAACAAATGTATTTTTGGATTAAAAATGTTGTTTGAAAATATGCATTGTATTTTTGTACATTAGAATCCTGCAAAGTTTGTTTCATTTGAAACTCACGTGTTTTTAAATTTATCTTAGTATCACATTTTTATAAAATTATTGTTATTTGAAATTAAAACAATAATTTAAGAAAATGAAACAATAAACAAAATTTCTATAATAAAAATATTTCGTTATATTATTTTCTAAAATAAATAATATTGGTCACAAAACTGTTTTCTCAATTTCTGCAATTCAGGAACTTTCTAGTTTGTATATTTTATAATTGGACAGCATTTGACCTGGAATTTCATCATTTGGGAATTTTCAAAATCGATAATATTTTAAACTGTCCAGAATTTCATTATTCTAGAATTTTTAAATTCGGGATTTTCAGATTTCAGCATTTTATAACTTCGCGAAGTTTACAGTGTCGGGCATTTTATTATACTGGATTTTTCAGTCGTCCCAAAAATATTTCAAAAATTTTAACAAATTTATAAAATTGTAAACAAATCTGGAAGATTTTGAGGCAAGTTTTTTGCAGAATTTTGCAGAATTTTACAAAAAAACTACGAAAAAAATTGAAATAATTTAAAAATACATTTAAAAGTTCTGGAAAAACTTAAAAAATAATTTGAATTTTATATATATATATATATGTTACAGGCAAAGTCCGATGTGCCATCACACCGCAGTCTGCCTAGTCCATCCGCGAATTGACTGAGCAGTGTCAGGAAAAGCCCGAAGTAGCACCTTCACTTCGGTCTCTGTCTAGTCAAATTGCGAAGTGCCGGACAGGCTCAGGCAAAGTCCGTAGTAAAAATAAAACCTTTGGGGTTTATTTTTCCCGCTGCACAGTGGGCTGGCTCGAGAATTCAAAATAGTCTATAGATGGCAATTGTGAACAGATTTGAAAGCTTTTTTTTAGAAATGATCAGAATTAAATTTTTAAGACAACTTATTGAGTATATTGATACACAGATATATATTCCATATAAGAAACCAGTCTATTATTTGTAATAAATAGATGATTAATAACAACAATGGTTTATTGTTGATTTATTTGATGAAAAAAGATTTTATATATGTGTGAAATACTTTCTATTATCAAAGATAAACTGTTAAATTTTATAGGTAAAAAAACTAAAATATTTATTATAAAAACTAACTCTCCAGTAAGAAAGAGCCAGTAATAGGTGTTTCGTTTTAAAAATTTGTTATTAACTTTCAATATAATACTTTATTGAGATCAAAAATTACTGTTAAGACAATGCTACTAGGATTTAGTATGGCAAATAAAAAAATTTTCTTTGATTAAAATAGATAAACTGAATATCTGGTTTTAAAATGGGTTAACAATAACACTTCAAAACAAAACTTCCTTTTAATTTAGTATTGGTTTCGTAACTGATGGAAAAATGTATCTCCCCTCTGCCTCCCTCCCACCGTCCTTTTATTTAGGAACTGATGCACCTACATACTTATCCGCAAAACGGCATTAGTTTAATCTAGTTCTTGACGTGTTCGTGGAAGTTTAAAAGATTTGTAAATAGAAGTTCTTGTAATAATGTTAGAAGTATTGTGAAAGCAAATTTTTTATCTTATGGTTTGAGTTTCAGTGTAAACTTCCAAAAAAGTTGTCTTTATCGCTTCGGAATAATATTTATAAATTCACAGTGTTTTTGAAAATTCTTAACGATGGCTGACGTAGTGGAAAATCAAGCAATGAAAATAAAATTCGAAGATAAATTTACTTCCCTCAAAATTGCAGAAAACTCGTCGCGTATTTCGAATTAAGAAAGATACTACGTTAAATATGATACATATCGCGTTTATTCTTCTGTTTTTTTAGAAAATAAATTGCGTTAAATAAATAATTATATTGAAACAAAAATTGATAAATATATTCAATTAGTTTTCTTACAAATTTAATGTTGATCATTTCTAAAAAACAAACTTTCATATCTGGTCACAATTGCGACCTGTACACTATTTTAAATTGTAAGATCTTGAGCCAGCCTACTGTGCAGCGGGAAAAGTAAACTCCATAGGTTTTCTTTTTACTACGGACTTTGCCTGAGCCTGTCCGGCACTTCGCGATATGACTAGACAGAGACCGAAGTGAAGGTGCTACTTCGGACTTTGCCTGACACTGCTTAGTCAATTCGCGGAGGGACTAGGCAGACTGCGGTGTGACGGTAGATTTTTGTTTGTTAATTTTGAACAATATTTAGAGGTGGCGCATCGTCTTTGAAGTTAGTTATTGCAAAAGCTGAAAATTTCGGTATGTGAAATGTCGACCGCAAAAATGCAACCTCTGCTCTTTTCATTGATATGACTCTTTAACAGAATTAGTTACCGTCGCCGAAAAAGGAAAATATACCTATAGACGCTTGCCACGAAAGGTTCTAGGCTTTATGGTGCCAAGACGCTCTGGGATTAATTTTTATGGCAGGGCTGATGAGCGCATATTTAATTAGATCTTTTTTTAATCTGCTTTTTCAAAAAATATAATATTCAACCTTGTTTACATTTTGTTTACAGAAATCTACCTTCTACT
>NC_046663.1:127917292-127923288 GCF_010883055.1 Belonocnema kinseyi
TAATAGTCTAAAGTTTATTTTAAAATTTATTTTTTGGAACATGATATTCTTTATGAATGTGCCAATGAAATTCTGTTCGTCTAATTTTGTTTTCCAATGCGAAAGGTAATCTGGCTTGAAACTGCCGTGTTAACATCTAAAAACCGGAAAAACAATTTCCCTATCACTTGGAATTATAATTATATTTTTATAAAAACGTTAGAATTCATAGTAATTAAGAAATTGGAAAATACATACGAGAACTTGATAAGACGAATAGTTTTAAAAAATCCATAGAAATTGCAGACCACAAAAATAAGAATAAAAACTAAATAATATTAAAGAACATTATATAGACAATATATAAAATGTAAATTATAAGAAATAATTTTCGAATTAGTGGGAAATATATGAAATCGTAATATAAATTACTCATCGACTATTATTTGTGGTATTTATTAAACTAACCATGTTTTGCAAAGTTATGAATGTAAAAATGTTTTAATGGGCAATTTACTTTTAATCCAGATGGTTCTTGTCCGAGCTAAGTTACCATCAGTACGCTTCGAGGGGCCGACCGAAAGTTGCTTACAACGCTCCAAGTTGCTTTTGGCAAAATATATCGATGGGACTTCGTGAGTGCTATCTACGGGTGGCAGTGTGTACAGGGGAAGTGACTTTTAATGCCGGATGCGCCGTCTATATTTATGGCAGGCAACTAAGCCCGCACCGCATCTACGTTTATAATAGCTTTGGCAGCACCTCGATTAGGGTTGTGCAGTGACGCGTCACTCGAGGTTTCTGACGTATTATACGTAAAAAGGTATTACTCGTAAAAAACCTGTAAAAAACGTAATAAACGTAATAAAGATGGTGGACTCGGATAGAGAATTATATAACCTCACTTTTTTAAATTATGCTTATGTGTACTGACTAACATTGTTGTTGTTTATCAGAGCTTCATTTGATTTAAAAATATCACCAAGAATATAAAAACTGACACCACTGATTTTAGAATTATTATTCTGACTGCTTTCATCTTACTGCATCAGGTTTTCTTCTGATGCGTTCATAATTATAACGCACTATTTTCTGAAACAAAGTTTTGAAATAATCGAAAATCCTTAAATGATATGTTTTTTTATTTTTAAGATATTTGCAGTTCGGATGGTTTGAAAATTTACCTGTGATTTCTTAACCTTTTTTTAGCGTATTCGATAATATGCGGTTGCATCCCAGACAAAACGCAACATTTTTACCAATTTTTTTTGAAAAGGATAATTCTTCTCAGCATGGATTCCTCGGTCTGCCGCCTCTATTCATTGTCGAAGTTATAGAATAATAACTTTTTTTTCATTCACTTTAAATTTCATGCATGCAATATAATACCGCATACCGCTACCGGCGCTATTTTAAAGGTATGGAACGAAATATGATAATGTCGACTCCATCTTGAAAACGTATATTACGTTTTGTACAAAACTGAGGACGTAATAGGGCAGAAAATATGATGTCCTATTCATATAGTTCCCCCACTCTGACACCCCGTACCGCATCTAAATTAATAATAACTTTGGTTTCGCTCCCCTCAAAAGTTCTACGCGCTTATAGCTAGCCTCCGCTCGTCGGTGTAAAGCCGCCCATTGCAAACCTACGACACTGGGTATGGTTGGAGGAACTAATTGTAGACGACGCTCTCTGCGAAAATTGTCCGATCCCCCCACGACTCTCAACCCACAGATCACGCTTACTAACGCCAAAGATATTAGGTCCTAGATACGGAATGAGATTAGTTGCACCACATACCGGTAGTTAGTGCGACAGGTAAGTTTGTGGTCCTGCATATATATATATTGCTTTTAGTGCGTTCACATACTTGTCGAGGCGCGACATGTACCGATTGGTTCCGCCACATGTTTGTAGAGGCGCGACAGGCAGCTATATAATCGGTCGCGCTAAATTATAGTGCATTTGAAATCCAAAATGGTAACAATCTAATTTTACTTTACAAGTGAATGGAAAATAATTTTAATTTAGTAGAAAATGTCTTGAAGGAATTCGAAAACTCTAAAGACTTTTTGAAATCAAAATTATGCTCAAAATGTAGCGAAGGTGTTAGTATAAAATAGTCATAACAAATTTGAATTAAAAAGTTTATTTTTTATTTAAGTTATAATTTTTTTGGAAATTAGTAGAAGAGTGAATTTGAAGATACAGTTAAGTTTTATTTAAATTTAAATAAACTCAAAAAGCTGTCTGGATAAATCAACCAGAATTCTGGTTGAATATGTCCTTACTATTTTTTTCTGGTTAAAGAAATAAAATTTCTGAAAAGAAATTTCCTTATAAAAACTTATAACAAATTTTTTCCTAAATTTCCTTATAGACCTAGACAAATGTTTTCTGAAATGTTGCATTTTTTAAATATTAATGAGTTAAGTGGTATATGAGTTTTTTAACAGCTGTAAAGTGTAAGAAGCATTTTCGAAAGTCAAAGGAAATTTCGGCTTGCTTCTACAGTTTAGCTAAGGCCATGTTATAAGTTTGCTTAATTTTTTTTATTATTATCATTTAATGCTAAAACTTGACATAAAAATTGCCATAATTTTCGTCTTTTTGTTATTTTAATATATGAGCTAATTATATTTTTTAAACCACAACCATGAAAAATAATATAAACCAATGCTATAAATTCACAGAACTATTATGTACTTCAACTGTCTATATTTTTTAAAAGAATTTGACGCTGTTTTTATTTATTTTTAATGAATATATAAGTTTCCTCAGTTTTTTTATTTAGTTTCCTTTAATTATTTCCTTTATTTCATTATTTTGTATTTATTGAGAAAAATAAGTTGAAACTTTAAAATGTTTTCCAAAGGGTCGTGTATAGAAAACTATACTTTCCAGCTGATCGAATAAGCTTTTGTTTGCATTTACTTGTTCAACTGTTTGCATATTTAATTCCATTAAAAATTTTTTATTCTGCTAAAATAATTATTTCAAATTCTTTCCTTTAATAAAAAATTTGCTTTTTTAAAATTGTTCATAAATAAATTTATTTGCTAATAATTTAAATATTTGATCAACTTTCAGTTTCTTTTATAAAATTTTAAAGACTTATGCATTATAAATTAATTACCTCATTAACAAAAAAGGGTTTTTAAAGAAAAATAAAAACAATCATGCAAAAAACCCCAATTTTTATTTGAAAAAGATATTAAAAATGTTTATTTCTTGCATAATCAAAAAGAAATTAGGAAGGAATTTCATATTTGAATAAAATTATGAATCGAAGATCAAAGATCATCGAATTTTATTATATATTTTATTATATATTTTATTATATAATATTATGAATCGAAGATGAAAGATATTGATTGAAAACCGAAGTTTAATTCCGTTCTATTGCATTATTCACAACTTTCTTCTAACTGCAATTCATAATACAGTAGACAATTAGACATAATGTAAAAATTACAATGAACATGACAAGTCAAAACTGTCATAGAGGTACTTGAAGTTAAAGTGAATATTTATTTCTGACAATATTAAAACTTCCATTTTAATATTGAGTTTATTAAATTAAAAAGGAAGATATATTAAAATTATTTACGCCTAGAGTTATAATGCTTAAAGCTTCTTGTTCTTCAAAAATCAATATATTCCAATCAAGATTTTTTTCTTACTTCTTAAATCTTGTAAACAAGAACAAATGTTTTCATGTAATAAATAAGTGACGAAATTTTGTTATCAAATAATTTTTTTAATGTGATAAGCCGTGATTATTTTTGCCGTCTTGGAGAAAAAGTTATTCTCTAAAGTTGGACGTAAGGGTCATTTTCGCGGTGCAGCGTATACGAGTACGTAAAGAAGACTCACGTCAAAATAAAGATAGTGAGTTTCTTCACGCAAACAGCAGATTTGGCTTAACCCATTTTTCCCTCTCGATGGATTGTTCACCTTGGCGCACGGGGTATTTGCTAAATTAATTTTTTTACGTAAAAAAAGTGTCTACTAAAATGTAATGTCTTTTTCTCTATGATTCAAATTAAACAAAAAGGTTTGAAAGTGTAAAATTAAAAATGTAAAGCATTGAAAAAATTCTGAATTTAAGAATCAAATCCTAAACAATTAAAAATTTTAATATTGAAATTTTATTTTGTTTTGAATATAAGGGTTTAATATCGTAAAATCGACAACTGTAAGCCTTCTAACTTGATTAGGCTTAAATTAATGGTGTCCAAAATCTGATAATACCCAAATACAATACATTTTGAATTCTGCATTTCAATTTTCAATTCAAAACTTTCAAAATTAAATAATTTAAATTTATCAGATTATACTTGAGGCATATTCAAAATTAAAAAAATATTAATGCTTGTATTTCTAATTTATCAACTCTATGAAAAAATTTTAAATAATACAATTCTTGAAATTTTTGTTTATAAAATTATTCAATTTGAATGTTTTAAATTAAAAATATATTAAAACCTTTCAATTTAAAATTCCTCTCCTTATAAAAAGTTTTCGATTTCAAAGGCTTTACAATAATTCCAATTTTTCACGAGGTTTGACATCGAACAATCTGCTTATTGCAGCTTTAAATTATTTATATCCTGAAGCTGAAAAAAAATGTATTGCCGAATCATAAGTGATTTCATTTAAAACGTTTAAAATTAAATAATTCGAATTGACAGGTTATACTCGAAGAATATTCGAAATTTTACAAATAATGAAATTTTGAATTTTATATTTATAAACTAGTTTCTTTTAATAATTATTATTTTATTCTTATGCTTCTAAAAGAAAACAATTACACTGTATTTTTAATTGTTTTCATTTTAAATGTATCTCATTTAAAACCTTTTAATTTCAAAGGCTTTGAAGTTATAATCCAATTTCCGAAACTGAATAATTTTGAATGGAATAATTATTTAATTGCTAACATACTTCTAATTTTAAATAAAATTGTGGGATAGTAAAGTTTTTCCATGCAAAATAGTTATGCTGAAGTTTAAACGCTTACATTTTTATATTTTGATATTGTCGACTTCTGAAAAGTTTCAAACCAAAAACTTTAGAACTATGAGTCCTAATTACTTTCCTGAGTTTTTTGTTGCATTTAACTAATTATTATAAAAATAAGGGAATTTTTTTTTAATTTCTCCAGCTTATTTGAATGCTCTTTATTGTTGAAGCCAAGAAACAACCCACATATATCTGTATTCAATTCAATCAAATTTAAAATTTAACGATAGTTTCATTTTTATTGAACTAAATTGTACTTAAATTTAAAACCATTTAATACCATTCAACATCTACAATTTTAACCGGAATTTACTTAAATTCAACTTAATTTTACTAAAATTTTGAATTTAACTATCATGGATTCACTTTTTGTTTAAAGTACGAATAGAATTGTTTTAAAACTTATTTACTTAGTATCTAGAAAATTTCTCTTTGAAAAGAAACCAGTCGAGAAATTAATTTAACTAAACCTTATTTAATTCTTAAATTCACCAAAAATTTCATATAAATGTTGAATTTAGCTAAATTTTATTTAAATTTTAAATTCAACTAAATTTAATTTAATTTGGAATTTAAATAAATTCTATTTAATTTTTTAATTTATCTTAATTTCATTTAAATTTTAAGTTTAATTTCTTAAAATTAAGTTCTAAAGTACGAAAAAAATTTTTTTACATTTATTTATTGTCTCGAAAATTTTAAATAATAATAAATAGAATATTTTTAGGCTCTTTTTAAATTGAATACAATTAGGTAAATCAGTGTTCATAAAATTTTTAGCGTACAGGCCTTACAGAGCCAGCCAACTGACTCAACTATAGCAAAGATTGCTATAGTGATGGCGAAGGCGAACGCGAGAACGAGAAACAGAAAATAACGTTCGGTTTGGAATCCTACACCTCGCCCATTGACGTGCTAGGAGGACGCGGTTGCCATAGAAACGGTGAAAAGTTGAAGAGGGCAGCACCTCGATATAGTCGAAAATG
>NC_046663.1:127923388-127933280 GCF_010883055.1 Belonocnema kinseyi
TCGGCCGTCCCCACCACTGACCCATGCCGTATCTAGGACCTAATATCTTTGCTAACACCTTTGCCCCCACACTCTTACCCGCCGAACAAGTCCTTCGAATAGCCCATACTCAGTCGGTAAATACTTAAAAATATAATATAAAAATGTTATATTAAAGATTTTTTAAATTAATATTTTCAATTGTTTGAATTAATTTCACATTAGGAAAATATGCAGATTCATCAGATATAATCTTGAATTGAAAAAATGTAATAGTTTCGTAATAAATATTTTTAGCTGCTACATTTTTTATGGAAAATATGATAAAATGATAATGTCATTTTGAAATATATTCAGTTCACATTGAAAACAATTAATTTGCTTAATAAATATGCTTGTGTATAGTTCTCGCGAGTAGAATTAGCGATTTGGACTTTTTAGATGTAGAATTAAATTTTGTGGACTCACTACCGCCTCCCTCGCGATTATTAATTTAAGTAAACAATTATGCGACTCACTCGGTGGGAAAGGGAGTAGTGTGAGGAAGGGATATAAAATTTGTAGATTGATCCAGAATTCTGTTTATATTTATTTAAATAACACGTTCGTTCCGCAACGCTGCTCCGACCCAGGTTACTGAACAATCTCTCTAGCAACCACCTCAAGTGAAGATCCACACAAAGTCGTCATGTAAAGTTCCCCACTTGGGTCCATTAGTGTTTAAAGTTGTGATGTTTCGTCTTTATGAGATTTTATGCGATTGAAAATGATTGATTTTATCCACATCGCCTATTTCAAAGCTATTTTCAGTTTCCTTATTATTTAAAGGAATTTTTGAAGTCACGTGATTTCTCAGTTGGAGTGTGTGAAGATAGCCTTCTCGCTTGAGAAAAACAGTGCGCGAGCAGCAGTGAATAGCGATGGATCGTTGTCCGAACTTTTCGGACCATTAAAGTAATTAACTCAATAAAGACATTAAATCTTACATCATTCAAAAATGTCTATATAAACGAGTGAGTGATCTCTGTGGTTCTCAAAAATGGTCTCAGCCTGCCAAGTATTCTATACTTAAATTCAAACTTGAATTATTCATTATTTCTAACGATTCTCTCTGTCCATTCCTGATCTACCAAAATTAATTATTTATAAACATAAACATTAAACAAATGGTCCTTCGAGCCGGATAAAAGATCGTGAAAAAACATTCAAAAGTGTGAAATTAATACAGAAAAGAACAAAGTGAGAAATTTTATTACGTGGAAGCATAAGAAGTAGGAGGAAAATAAAAATGACGGCTTGAGGCCACATAGCAAGGATATAAGCTGGTGACAACATCTTCGCACGTACTGTAAGGCAGTCGTCCTTCCCCAAACAGTCTGTACTGCACTCTTTCATTATGACATTTTATTAATAATTATGCTCTCGCACACAGTGGCTTGAAATCCTGCGATAAGTGTGCAAAACCAATTTAAATGATGTCCGGGGTTAAAACTAACTCAAGGCAAACACTATGATTGATCCAAACTACACCCAAAAAACAAACACCCAAACTAAAACCGAAGGCCCATCGACACCGTTCCTAAAATATGTCTTCGGATACACCTAACAAAAAATACAAAAATAAAGAAACTCGCTGGTAAGGTCAACTTTTGGGGGTAAAAAAACCGTCACTCTTAACAAAAAAACGTCATAATTACACAAATTGACGGTGCCAATCCACACCAGTCCTAAAATGTGTTTTTGGACACCCCTAACAGCATATGCATAAATAAATGAAATCGCAGCCAAGAAACCTTTTGAGGGTAGAAAAACCGTCACCCTTAACGAAAAAAAGCGTTAGAATTCTCCAAACTACCGGTGCCCATCGACGACGGTCAAAAATGTGTCTGTGGACACCACTAACAACATATAAAAAAATAAATAAAATCCCAACCAAGGATACTTTTGAGGGTAGAAAAACCGGCACCCTTGAAGAAAAAAAATTTTTTAATTCCCCAAATTACAGGGGTCCATCGATACAGGTCCTAAAATAAGTCTGTGGATACCCCTAACAACATATTCTAAAGTAAATGAAATCGCAGCCAAGGATACTTTTGAGGGTAGAAAAACCGTCACCCTTAACGAAAAAAAATCATTAGAATTCTCCAAATTACTGGTGACCCTTGACACAGGTCCTAAAATGTGTCATTGGACAACCCTAAAAACATATTCGAAAATAATTAAAGTCGCAGCCAAGGATACTTTGAGTGTAGAAAAACCGTCACCCTTGACGAAAAAAAATCATTGAAACTCCCCAAATTACAGGCGCCTATAGACACCGCTCCTAAAATGTGTCTTTGGATACACCTAACAGCATATACAAAAATACAGACAATCGCAATCAAGGAAATCTTTTGGGGGTTGCTTCACCCTTCACGGAAAAAAACATTAAAATTCCCCAAATTGGTGGTGCCCATTATCACAGGTCCTAAACACCTGTCCTAAAATGTGTCTTTGGACACCCCTAAGACATTTGCAAAAATAAATAGAATCGCAGCCAAGGAAACTTTTGAGGGTAGAAAAAACGTCAACCTTAACAAAAAAAACCGTTCAAATTCCCCAAATTAGCTGTGCCTATCCACAACAGTCCTAAAAGGTGTTTTTGGACACCTCTGACTGCATATGGAAAAAAAATAACATCGCAGCCAAGGAAAGCTTAAAATTCTCCAAATTACCGGTGCCCATCGCAAACGTCAAAAATGTTTCTTTGAACATCCCTAACAACATATAAAAAATAAAGGAAATCACAGTGAAGGAAATCTTTTGGGGGTAGAAAAACCGTCACCCTTAAAGAAAAAAAATCTTTGAAGTTCACCAAATTACCGGTGACCATCGACACCAGTCCAAAAATGTGTTTTTGGACCCCCCCCCCCAACAGCCTATGCAAAAATAAATAAAATAGCAGACAAGGAAAACATTTAAGGGTAGAAAAACCGTCACCCTTAACAAAAAAAAATTCTTAAAATTCCTCAAATTACCGGTGCCCATCGACACCAATCACAAAATGTGTTTTCGGACATCCCTAAGAACATGTTCAAATATAAAGAAAATCGAAGGCAAGGATAATTTTTGGGGATAGAAAAACCGTCAGCTCTATCGAAAAAAATCGTTAAAATTTCCGAAATTACTGGTGCCCATCGACACCAGTCTTAAAATGTGTCATTGGACACCCTTAACGACATATCCAAAAATAAATAAAATCGCAGGCAAGGACGACTTTTGGGGGTAGAAAATCCGTCACCCTTAACAAAAAAAACGTCAAAATTCCCCAAATTACCGGTGCCCATCGACTACAGTCCTAAAATGTATCTTTGCATACCCCTAACAACATATCCAAAAATAAATAAAATCTCAGCCAAAGAAAGAATTGAGGGTAGAAAATCCTTCAAGCTTCACGAAAATAATCTTTAAAATTCTCCAAATTACCGGTGCCCATCGACACCTGTCCTAAAATGTGTTTTTGAAAAACCCTTACAGCGTATGAAAAAATAAATAAACTCGCAGCAAGGAAAGCTTTTTAGGGTAGAAAAGAGGTCACCCTTAGAGATAAAAATTTTTAAAATTCACCAAATTACCGGTGCCCATGGACACCAGTACTAAAATGTGTTTTTGGATACCTTTAACAACACATACAAAAATAAAGAATATCACAGTCAAGAAAAACTTTTGGGGGTAGAAAAATCGTAACCCTTAAAGAGAAAATCTATAAAATTTCCCAAATTACCGGTGCCCATCACCACCGATCCTTAAATGCGTCTTTGCACACTCCTAACAACATATCCAAAAATAAAAAAAATCGCAGCCAAGGAAAACTTTTGAGGTTAGAGATACGTCACCCTTAAAAAAAAATCGTCAAAATGCCCCAAATTACAGGTGCCGATCGACACCTGTCCTAAAATGTGTCTTTGGACACATTTTGGTAGAAAAACCGTTATCCTTAACGAAAAAAATGGTTAAAGTTGAAAAAAATTACCGGTTCCCATCGACGCCGGTCCCAAAATGTATCTTTAGATACCCCTAGCAACGTTTCCAAAAATAAAGAAAATCGCAGATAGGGAAAACTTTTAAGGGTAGAAAAACCGTCACCCTTAGCGAAAAAAATCATAAGAATTCCCCAAATTAGCGGCGCCCACCGACACCTGCACTAAAATGTGTTTTTGGATACCCCTAACAAAACATACAAAACTTAAGAAAATCGCAGCCAAAGAAGACATTTGGGGGTAGAAAAACCGTCAAACTTAATAAAAAAAAACGTCAAAATTCCCCAAAATACCGTTGCCCATCATCACAGACCCTTAAATGTGTCTCTTGAAACCCCTAACAACATACCCAAAAATAAGGGAAATGGCAGTCAAGGAAAACTTTTGGGGGTGGAAAGACCATCACTCTTAGCGAAAAAAACAACAACATATCGAAAAATAAATAAAATCGCAGCCAAGGAAACTTTTGGGGGGAGAAAAACGGGCAACCTTAACAAAAAAAACGACAAAAATACCCAAATTACATTTGCCCATCGACACAAGTCCTAAAATGTGTCATTGGACACCCTTAACGACATATCCAAAAACAAATAAAATGACAGGCAAGGACGACTTTTGGGAGTAGAAAAACCGATACCCTTAACAAAAAAAAACTTCAAAATTCCCTAAATTACCGGTGCCCTTCGACTCCAGTCCTAAAATATATCTTTGGATACCCCTAACAACATATCCTAAAATAAAGAAAATCGCAGCCAAGGAAAACTTTCGAGGGTAGAAAAACCATCACCCTTACCGAAAAAATCGTTAAAATTGACAAAAAGTACCCGTGCCCATCGACGCCGGTCTTTAAATGTTTCTTTAGACAATGCTAACATGTCTAAAAATAAAGAATATCGCAGGCAATGACAACTTTTGGGGTTAGAAAAACAGTCTACCTTAACGAAAATAATCATTAAAATTCCCAAATTACCAGTGCCCAACGCCAACCATTCCTAAAATGTGTGTTCAGACACCCCTAACGACAAGTCCAAAAATAAAGAAAATCGCAGCCAAGGAAACTTTTGAGAGAAGAAAAACCATCACCCTTAACAAAATAAAATCAAAATTCCACAAATTAACGGTGCCCATTGTCACCGGTCCTAAAATAAGTCTTTGGACGCCCCTAATAAAATATCAAAAAATGTATGAAATCTCAACCAAGGAAAACTTTTGAGCGTAAAAGAACCGACAAACTTAACAACAAAAAATTCAAAAATATTACCGGTGCCCACCGATGCCGGTCCTAAAATGCGTCTTTGTATACCCTTAACAACGTATCCAAAAATAAAGAAAAACGCAGCTAAGGAAAAGTTTGTAGGGTAGAGAAACCGTCACCCTTGAAGAACAAAAGGTCGCTAAGCTTCTCTAAATTACCGGTGCCCCTCGAGACCGGTCCTAAAATGTGTCCTTGGACACCTCTAACGGCTTATCAAAAAATAAATAAAATGTCAAGAGGATGTTGTCCCCTAAATTTGCAGGTCCGTTTAGGGTAATAAAAATAATATGATCAGTAGTGTATGCAATCCAGGATGAGACCGGTATAATTGAAAAGGCTCACATCAAGGATTTAGAGCACTATTGGTGGATCGATCAGAGCTTAATTAACGAGAATCCCTTTTAGCAGCGAGAAGACGAGGAAGAAAATTCCGAAATATCGCCCGGAGACGGTTCAGGAACTGCGGAGGCGACGAGGCCATCCCTGTCGCCTATATTTCCGAAGACCCCGAGCCATCGACCCAATTCCTCTCTTGAGAATTCGAAGGGAACCCATCGATCAGAGGGACCGGTTCCCGTCCTTCCCAGCGATACCGCAGGACCGCCGATACCGCCCGGTGACAGTACCGGAGTTGGAGGACCAGGGGCGCGGAACGGAGAAAAGCAGGGAGGACCCCATAGGTCTGATACTGGAGGTGAAACTGGATCCGGGGGTTCAACCAGGGCCGACTATTCAACCGGCGCTGGGTATCCAGCTGGAGCCGGGGGTTCGGCCGGCGGCTCCTCCGAGTCCGAAAGTACTAGGGGATCCGGTGGTTCTGGAGGAACCGGAGATACTGCCGGAGCCGGGGGTGATCCGGGCAGTGTGCGGCCTCCGAGTCGCCCGAAGGGAAGACCTCGCCGTCAAACACTTGGCATTCAGATCTCGCAACTCGTCCGACGTCGCGGTACGGGCCAGCCCAGAAAGCTCCAGAGGAGCAACGCCGATGGTTCCTTCCGACCCGAAAAGGATAGAGAGGAGGAGAAAGGGCCCTGCCGAAGTGCTCGGCTTAGAAGAAAATAGTGTCCCTCCCAAATCCTCCATCCCCTCTAAGCCAAGGGTTGAGATTGGAGTCTCTCGGTGGGAGTTGGATGATGGTGACAAACCAGAGAGGCGTGATCGGAAGGACAGGGCTAATGGCGGGAACCCTCCGTATCCATTCGAACTGAGGGATTACGAATTGTCTACGCCTCTGGCGTCTATAGATGCACAGGTCTCCGCCCTGCTCGGATTTGCTCCGCCTCCGGCTACGTCAACGTCGGTGGAGCCGGAGACTGACTGGGTTGCGTCCACCATGGCTGGAGGAGGTGGGGAAAGTTCGGTACCCCTGTTTTCTGGGACGGCCGGAATCCAGGTCATGTATGAAAAGGGATTGTCTCAGGCCTCGGATCGAGTATTGGCGCCCAGGGATCAGGGTCCTGTACTTCCAATTCCCAAATCTAACTGGTTTCATATCCCCCCACCCTTGAATTTGCTCGGTCCCCAGTAGGGAATCCATTAGCGGTTCAGGGGTGGGTTGAGAACCAGCAGTCCAGACTTTGTTCTCCTGCTGCCCACCGGATTTATAGAAGAGATCTGTGTCAATCCTTGATGCCTCGTCCGGAACATGGATGTTGGAATTGTCATCAGGGGGGATATGATTTTAATCCGTGCGGGTTCCAAAGGGGAATATTCTGCTTTTATTGTGGAAAGCCTGGTGTCCGGATCAACTAATGCCCAAGGTCTGCTTCAGGATGGAGGCAAGGAGTGAGGAGCCCCTATTCACGCAAGGAATAGGGACTCCGTCCTCTGAGAAATCCCGTTCCTATACAGCTACATCGGGCTTTGCCTGATTTGGAACAGCTGGCGGTATTCCCTTTTGGAAGAGGACAGGGACAATCATCAGGTGGGCAAGAGGAGGCGGGAATCCATTGGGATGCGGACCTCTCTCTCGTCCAGGCCTTGGCGGACGCCATTCGGAAGAAATTGTAGTTTCGGGTCTCCGATTCTGTTAGTTTTAAGCTATTTTCGTGTGATTCGTAGATTTTAAGTTATTTTCGTGTGATTCTTAGGTTTTAAGCTTTTTCGTGAAACTTGGTATAAGTATAGTCAGTTATGTATTTGTTAGTAATGAGAAGTACGGTTTTCTTCGGAAATTACTAAGGCACTCAGTATGCCCAGATTTTGTTCATTTAGCGTTATTGAGATCAGGAATATAATTAAACTTGTCTGGAGCTGATCAGTAATCTAATAATAGGATCCTAAAAGTACTGAATAGAACTAGTTATACCATTACTTAGAAATTTTGCATGGGGTTAGTTAAAGTCCAACAGCCTTGTCTCTCTTGAAATGTACAACACTTCTCATTTGAGAAAGTGGTAAACAGCAAACAGCAACATACAGAAATCAACTAAATGGGTTAATCATACTCATGCACTCATCCTGTTCTTGATCGAAGCGATCAGGAGGTCGGATTGATGACGCCTGCTGGCCCTGGAGTCCTGTGGGTCAGCCTGGGGAGAGGTGTTGTAACGTTGTGGCCACCCACACGTTATGGATCCCACTCCAGATCACTTTCAAATTAATTAACATTACCACGTGAATCCATGGCCGGCACGAACTCCAATTAGACCTAAGTATTGCATTAATTTGAATGCTGTTTTAGGTAATTGTGTAGAAAAATGAAAGAAATTATAAATTTTATCTGTTTATATTTGATTTGTGTGGATTTAACCACCGCTCTATGAAATATAAAGTACCTATATTGTACCTGTATTGTATCACCTGTGGACGAGAGTGAGTAACGTCCTGCCTTCGGCTGTCGAATATGGTTCTTCTTCTTTTCGAAAATCCGGCAGGGATTAGCACTGCCATCCTACTCTAACTAAGGTAAACACTTTGCACTTCACATACCCACACCACGTTTCATTCCACGCACTGAGTCTCGACCACTACGGACTTCGATCACGCGGCCGGGAAGATAGAACGGAACTGACTGTCAAAATTCAGTTGCGGCCATCTTGGCCGGCCAGCTCAGCGCTCACTGGAATCAATCAAGTCCTTTCTGCCAGTTTCAACATCTTTTGATAGCGTTGAGGGCAGCACACTCTGGGCGAAGTTGAAAAAAAACGAGCGAAGAGGGGAGAAAAGGCGGTAGAACTGCAAGATCATCAGTCTCGTGTCGGCCATCGAAGCGAAATCCATTTGAAAAGGAATTCTACATACGCAGCCTTTTGTAATATCAAGGAGGAAAACTTCTGTTCTGCAGGCAAGGTAGGCGTTGTCAATTTCGTCCTCCAGTTGAGTATTTAAAGGGATATTTATGTTTAGTTTGAGTGTGGTGAATTAGGTTTGGAATTCGGTTGAGACTCTGGCAGGTGCCATCTCGAGTCGTGAACTTGCGGTTTAAAATGAAGTAAAATTTTTTGTTAAGAATTTTAAAATTTTAAAGTTTTAATGTTGTTTGTAAGTAAATACTTGTAGTTTTAAGCTATTTTGGTGTAAATGCTAGGGAGAACCCCTCCGTGTTTTGTTTAAACTCTTTATTATAAACTAGTGAAGTGGAGATAATTTATGTATTATCAAATTAACTTTATTTGAAGTTCAAATCTCATTAAATGTCTTATTTTTTTTTTATTTTTGAACATGGGGTGTTTTTCTGTGACTTTTCCTCGCCCCACAAATCCCTCTGCCGATCGAGCTAAAAATCTAAATTTTAATAACGCGTTGAATTCAGTAAAATTCAAAGTGAAGCCGAGAAAGCGTCTGGCGCCTACAGATAATTATATATATCTTTTATTTATTATAAAATTTTTTCTTTTAAAGTTGTATAGCCAATTTCTTTTGATACAATTTTTACGCCTGTCTTTCCCCAAGGCTGGAAAAGGTATTAGAACGATTCAAATCATTTCGCGGCATGATGTAGCACAGCGTTTCTCAAACTGATATACTCAAAGGCTGAAGTATTCCTGATTTAGGATCTAAAAAGTTTGATCAGAAAAAGTGACCTAGCATAGGGGTAGTATATGTGAAACTTGAAAATTTGAAACTTACACTAACCTAAAATTGAAGCGGGCAAGGCTTCGGATTCAGATAAGAAATTAAATTTTTTTTTAAAACAGTATAAAAAGTCCCTCCCGTGATATTTCAAGATATTGAAACTCTGAATGAGAATAAAAATTTTTTGATCCAAATAAGTGATACGAAATTTTTGTGTGATGGTGTCGCGGTGTGAGAAACTATTATCACTTTTTTGGTTTTGAAAATAATTAACTGGGATTATTTGTATATTAAATTAGACACTGCCTGAAATACATTATTTTGGCGAATAAAAACAAAACTAGTTACATCACAAAAACATCGTAAAAAAATGATAAAATCAAAAAATTTAAGTTTTAGTTCAGGATGAAACTGATACGCTTAATGGGGGTCCAGTACAGCAAGTCATAAATTTCAAAAAAATTGTTGATCATAAAAATCTATCTCGTATTGTATCATTATATTGTATTATATTGAGTGGAAGCTTCTAATGTGTCCCCTAAGGGTTTACATTTTTCTTACACCTTCTCCATTCCTTTACACACCCTCCACACACTTACTTGGTGGTGGAAGGGGGACCTAC
>NC_046663.1:127933380-127937942 GCF_010883055.1 Belonocnema kinseyi
TCCTGTTTACCTGGTTTTTTTCCACTAAAGTAGCACTCATTCTATTTGTTTCTTTAATTTGCTCTATTGCTTCGTACTCGATTTTTTGTGGTATTATCAACGCGTCTTTATCATAACTAACTCTTCATTTTCTATTTTGTAAACACCGTCAGGGATTAATTTGTCATTTTCTATGTAAATGGCTTGATCTTTGTCAATTACTTTTATCCGGGTTATTTGTGCTGTATTGCCAGGTAAAAATGTTCCGTCCTCATAAAGGGGTAACTTTTTATTGTCTACGTAAAGGAAGTTCTTAGTCAAATGGTATTTATCAAACGCGTTAAAAAAAGGCAGGCCAATGATACCTTCCTCTGGTAAGGGAAAATCGTCAGCAATGATATTGAAGAGATGTAGTTTTCCTAAATGTGGCATTTTTACCGCTTGATTTGAATGGTGTATATCTCTCCCCATGGAAACACGTTTTTTCATATCAAATGGTGTCCTTTCTGCTGGTACTTCCGATTTCTTTATTAGATTTATCGCGGCTCCGGAATCTACTAACAATCTGTAGGAAGTTCCGTCTGAGTGTCTACCATGTATGGACTGTAATCGTCCGCTAATTGCTGAAACTCTGCAGATTCCTCGTAGTTGTCGAGCTGGTTTTGCTCTTCCTCTGTTACTCAGTAACATTCTAACGGGTTTTGTGAATCCTTCATATCCAGAATATTCCTTACTCCCGGTGGTCTTTTCTGGTTCGTTCCGTTGTGAAAACCCTGTTGCCTAAGTTTGATTGAGCATTGTTTCTCAAAGTGACCTGGTTTCTTACAATAGTTACAGGTTATTTGAATTCTCTGCTGTAAGGGCAATCCATGGTTAGGGACGTCGGAGTGTTGGTTCCGCATTTGTGGCTGCTGGTTTCGTGCTGTGGGTGATCCCGTGCTTCTCATCGGCAGTCTGTTGTTGTGGGATTGTGGCGGTCGAGGCGCCGACAAAACTTTTGTACGGAGGCGTTCTCTATACCAAACTTCTGCTTCAAGTGCCTCCTGCAGAGCTTCATTCAAACATCTTGGCTTTAAAGGTCGCACTTGATTACTAGCGTCTTCTCGGAGGTTCATCACGTATCTTTTAGTAGCAGATTTTACCTCCATTTGAAGGGCTAATTTGCGCTCTATTCCGGACGAGTATTCGGACTGAATTATATAAATTAACTCGTTATAGGCACTTCTAAATCTTTGATTATAATTTTGTGCAGTATCATGATTTTGCCGTATAACTTCTAATCTGCTTCTACAAGTTTCCAGAGTAGCTGTAGTTGCTAAATTCGTCTCAAGGGCACTGTATAGATCATCATAACTGTTTATAAAACAATGCCTAATTGCTCTTTCAGCATTCCCAATAATTTTTTCGGTTATGATGTAATCTAGTAATAGATTTGGTTGAGAGCATCTGTGCTTTGCACGCTTAACCGTATTAACGAAGTCGTGCACACCAACGTCGTCGTGACCATTGAGGACTTCTACGGTGCGGATAATATCTTTTGCCTGAGAGAGAGAGGTTCAAAGTCTTCTATCGCTGTTCGTTGCCTCGCTGAGATGTTGCTCTTCTGTGTTGAGCCATGAGCGAGCATTGTCGCATGGCACGCACTTGTGTGAGTGAAGGATTTTGAGGGTTGCCTTTCATCTGTGTTGCGTCTCTGTGTGGCGTCGTGCAAGGAAGTAGGCGACTGGCTCAAAGTCGTCGGTTGCCTCGCTGCTGCGTTACAACTCTGTCTATTGTCGTGTGGGGATACAGACAACCGTCTCGCATCGACTGTTAAGGAATGCGGTGGTTGATCACCGGGCCCAAAGGTTCCTGTTGCATGCATTGACGTTACACTGCTGTTCGGCTCGCTTCTCGGTGTATTGTTATGTGCGAGTGGCGTTTGCTGGCACATACTATTTTCTAAGGAATTCAGGACTAGGGGAGCGGGCTGAATGGTTCTTTTAGATGGTTTAGGTGTTACTTCCTCGTCCGAAGATTCACGTTCTCGAATGGACTCGTCCTCTGTTAGAAGGGCATTGCTGATCCTAGCGAGATCCTTTGTCTCGTTGGCCCTTTTTAAATTTTCCTCGTTCAAAATCCTCATGTCGGCTCTCATGGTGCGTTGCACATCCTCGATTAATATTAATTTGCTTAGGATCAGCAATAGTGGATCCGTGGTTTCACTGGTCAAACCTTCTCTTAAATCTTCTGATGACATGGTGGTTGCGGTTCTAAACGGATTGTCTAATCCGCGTGAACTGCTATCAGAATCCGAAGAAGTGTCTGTTTGTGTGTGGTATTGTGTGCTAATATTTTCCCTATAGGCGTGGAACGCCAGTTTGTCCTATTTACGAGTATCGGGTGTGAGTGTCGCGCATCAAGGTATTAATTTTACAATATTTGATATTTTTAAACCCTTCACTTGCGGGATCGTGCTACAACAACGCCTCAAGGTTAATTCAGTGTAAATCGTCGGTTTATTAGAGGAGATAGAAGACGTGGAGCACCAACGTCGTACCTACTGACGCCAGCCTATTCACCGAAATATTTCCTCACTTAGCCTTATCGAAAACAACGATGCAATTAAATCACCGTTCGACGTATGTGAAAAGGACTTATCTACTAAGGAAATATCTGAACTAGATTCGTAACTATCTTAAAACTAAAATAATGCTTACTTTTTTTTCTGCTTTCGTCTCGTTCCGTGTCAGCCAGGTAGATAAGAATTGTACTTCGACGGTCGTAGACGTCCTGCTGCTATGCGGCTGAATTGGGCGTGGCTCGATGATGCGCTTCTTTCAGAGGCTTATCGCTTGGCTCAGCGGGCTCTCTCTGGGATGGAAAGATCGTCAGATCTTTTACCAAGGTTCCGTAGATGCCTTGGGAGTCTCGGCTTCTGGTGATCGTTGCCTAGGCTGCGAACAGAATCCGTAGAGTTCTGGTTCGAGTCGAAGATCATCGTTGTTTGAAATTACTGGGGGTGCTCCGTAGATACTTCTTCCCCAGGATATCGTAAACGGGATCCTGGAAGGATCGCCAATTTTGTAATGGTCTGGAGAAATAATAGACCTTTTCTTTGTATAAGTACCTTAACTGTGAGACAGGACTTCTTTATTTAACTTCTTTACTGCTAAGAGGTAGGAAGCAGACTGACTCCCTACAGAAGGGGTTCGTTAAAAAACCTTTGTCACGCTAAGGCCCATGCCTATACGAAGAAGTGGGGAGAATAGCCGATTCTGTTACAATAGAATAGTCGACGCTATTACAGATTCTCTTTAACTTTGTAATATCAAATATTTCCATATACATTTTTTGTATTCATACTGCAGGAAAAAATGAACAAGATCGAGCGCCGAAATTATATTTAGAGCAAATTTTCTGTAATTCTATGGGGACGGCTGAAATATCTCGAAAAATATCATTCCCGACTCGGTAAAACTCTCTGTCCTGAATAATAAAATTGCAAAACTAATAAAATTCCTGAACAGTTTATACTATTAACGAATTTGAAAATAGGGCAGAAAATGTAATGTCCTATATATATATAATTCCCCACTCTGACGCCCCGTAACGCATCTACGTTTATAATATCTTTGTTTAAGTCTACACAACCTTTAAATTACAATGATTTAAAATCATTGGTCAATTAATAATTGGAAATGTAAGGCGATTTTATTGATTGTAAGTGAAAATTCATTACTTTGCTAACCCATTTTTAACCTACTATTAAAAGTTATGAAAGTTCATACTGCATTTGCAGTATATAAACTTATTTATAAATGTGAGCATAAAGAATAAGTTTATCGACCAATGACTGAAGACCACAATTTCGTTGCATATGAATCAGTGCTCCCAATTTTGGGAACTCTTTTAATTGCGCTCGCGTCGCGCCAGTAACACAATTTGTTGCTTTTAGCGGGCGCATTTTAAATTATATAAATATTCAAATGTTATATTTATAAAAAATGATGATTGGGAAATGCTTTGAAAGTAACTTATTAATCCTAAAATAGAATTTTTGAGTGACAGATGAAAAAATATTGTGATTTTATTTCAAAAAACATTTTAAATTTTGACTTCAGAAAAAATAAAATTTTCAATTTAATTTTTAGTAACTTTATTGATTTTATTTTAGGTCAAATTGTTGTGAATGAAAAAAAAATAAAAATTAGAAACTAGACAGAGACAATATTAATCATTGTGCTAAAAAAGTACTTTCTTTCTCTGAACTTGGAATTCACAACGTCTTTTTAATTAAAATCGAATTTCATTTTTATCGGTCACTTCAAAATCTTATTGGAGTATCAAGAAATGACTATTTATGCATTTCCTAATCATTATATATTATAAGTATCACATTTGAATATCGAATCTATTCAAAATCAGCGCGCTAACAGTAACCAATCGTGTTGCCGGCGCGATCCAAGCGCAGTTCAAAAAGTTTCCAAGATCGGGAGCACTGTGTGACGGCTTGCGTATTGCCGTCGATTAAACTCGTTGATTTTATAATCTCAGTCGATAAAGAAGAAACTTTCTTTATCGTTGGATACGAGTTAATTTAA
>NC_046663.1:127938042-127940859 GCF_010883055.1 Belonocnema kinseyi
AAGTTGATTGGCGTGTATCCTAGTTCGTTTGTCGTTAAAAAGTACAGTGTAGTTGTTGTTTTCTTGTTTCTCTACAATTACTGCTGGTCCTTTCCATGAAGGTGAGAATTTGTTATCTTGATGGTTGTTAATAAGTTTGACAAGATCTCCGGGTTCATAGATTCCCTGCGGTATGGCAATTCTCGAGTCTTGCAGTTTTTTGTACTTGAGCTTTTGTGTTTCTATTTTCTCCTTAGCCTTCTTGAGGTAGTGTTCATGTCTACGCTTCATAGGTCAAGTAGTTCTTCATACTTGACATTAGGTGTTGTGCTTAGTATTGAGGACAAATTGGCCTCTCTTCCAAAGGTCAGTTGAAAGGGTGAGTATCCTGTACCGTCATGCTTCATAGAGTTGTATGCTATGCAAATTATTTTCAGGTTTTGATCCCATTCTGTGTTATGGTCCTCGATGCTTCTTTTTAATAAATTCTTAATCGTCGAGTGGGCTCTCTCAAGGGCTCCATTGCTTTGTGGGTGATAAACTGTAGTTTTTATATGTTTAATTCTAAACAGGTTTTCAAAGTTCTGTACTAGTTCGGATATGAAATTTTATCTTTGGTCTGTTAGGATATTCTTAGCTGCGCCGAATACGTATATATAATAATCAAATAATCCTTCTATAATACTTTCCAATTCCGTGTTCTTCAGAGGTATTAAGATCAAGTATTTTGTGAGCATATCTTGTATGCTGAGGATGTATTCATGCCCTAATAGTGTCAAAGGCAATGGACCGAAGATATCCATGGCTATTTTGTCGTTAGGGTTGACAGGCGTGTCTGGGATGATTGCTTCACACTGTCTTTTAATTCTTACTGCCTTTTGTAATTGACATACTGGACATCGTTTAATGAAATGAATAATTTCCTGTTCCATATTTTTCCATTCTTCAAGGGTTCTGGCTCGTTCGATAGTCTTGTTTTCCCCAAAGTGTTGAGCAGTAATTGATCCGTGCGGTTCTCTTATGATTTCTCCCTTTTCCTCTTGAGTAAGTTCTGCACGTGGTATGTAACACGTGTGAAACTGCTGATCTTCATATTTGTGGCTCAAGAAGTTGAGGTAGTCCCTTATTTTCACTTTTTTTAAAGGGGTGATCATTGGGTCTATAAAGTGTTATCGTGAAATAGATAGCTTGCAGGCCATGGCATCTTTATTTATCTTATATAATACTTTCAGCCACTCGGTCTCATTAAATTGAGGTAACTTATATAGAGATGTTGCTTGACTTCCTTTCCGTTCCTTGGATATGGTTTTCCAGAGCTTTCCACCTACGTTAGGTTTTACATGTTCTCTACTGGGTGTTCTATTAGTAATCCATTTTTTATATTCTTTGTGTAAATTATCTCTTCCATCCGTTAACTCTTCGTCATCCGAGATGAGTAGATATGCATCCATGCGACGGCGGTAAGAACTTGTTGACGGTTGTGGTAAAACATTTTCCTCTCTGGACGTACTCGCTGTTTCTTCTCCTATTAATTCCTCCCCTCTTTCCACGTCCAGCTCAACTTCTTCTGGTGTATTTTGTAGAGAATCTTCCTCTTGTTGAATTGGAAATAGTCTAGATAGGCAATCTGCGTCTTTATTTTCCTTTCCTTTTGCGTGTTCGACAGTGTAACAATATTCCTCCAAACGTAATCTCCATCTTAACAATCGTGAAGAGGGATCTTTCACGTTGTGTAGCCATATTAATGCTTGATGGTCCATTTGAATTGTAAACTTTCTTCCAAGAAGGTTCTGTCTTAACCTTTTGCATGCCCAAACTATTCCTAAAAGTTCCTTCTCTGTTGTATTATAATTAATCTCGGCTTTGTTTAACGTCCTTGATATGTAACAACAGGGGTGACCGTTTTGGGATAATACTGCACCTAATCCGTGATTAGATGCGTCTGTCGTTAATGTGAATTTCTCCTTGTAGTTTGGAAATCTTAAAACCGGTGCTGAGCATAATAGTTCTTTTATTTGTTCAAAAGACTCTTGACAATTTGTTGACCAGTCAAAAGGTGTCTCCTTCTGTGTTAGATTTGTAAGAGGCTTACAAATTTGAGAGAAATTTTTTATAAATTTTCTATAATACCCTGTGAATCCCAAAAAGCTCTGAACTTGGGTTACATTCTGTGGTGGTTTAAAATCCCGTACTGTTTGCATTTTTGCGGGTTTAGGTTTTACACCGTTCTCAGTTAACAAGTGTCCTAAATATTCGAGTTCCGGACGTAAATACTCGCACTTGTCAGGCTGAAGTTTTAATTCCGTTTCTCTCAGTCTGTCAAATAGGCTTACTAGGTTCTCGTTTTGTTCTTTTAAAGTTGAGACGAATACGACAATGTCGTCGAGGTAAACAAAACATTTTTTTCCTACCAATCCTCTTAAGGCATTGTCCATCATCCTTTGGAAAGTAGCGGGAGCATTTTTGAGTCCAAAGGGCATTCTATTAAATTCAAAATGTCCTTCTGGTGTTGAAAAAGCCGTATACTTTTTTAAGGTCTCACTCATTGGAATTTGGTGAAACCCAGAGCTGAGGTCGAAGGCTGAAAAGAATTTTGTATTCCCTAATTGATCCAAAATGTCTTCAATGATGGGTAGTGGATAAGCATCTTGTTCTGTGTCTTCATTCACCTTCCGAAAATCGACTACTATTCGCCATTTCCTCCTACCAGACGCGTCTTCCTTTTTTGGGACAACTCAAATCGGTGAATTGAAGGGTGATTTTGAATCTCTTATGACACCTTTTTCCTTCAATTCATGCATTTGAGTTTTTATTTCCTCTTTATGGCATTCAGGAGGA
>NC_046663.1:127940959-127944702 GCF_010883055.1 Belonocnema kinseyi
TCATACTTGGAGTAAGTACGGATAATATAGAAGAACGATTCGTCTCATTGCGAAAAATTTATGCGATTGCGTCGAACCTCCTCTGCAATGTATGCCCTGAAGCATTTGAGCTCAAACTCATCAATTCACGTATAGAGCGTTTAGAGAATCAGAAAAATCTGCTAGATCGGCTATTAGGTAAAACCCGTGTTAAGAGAGGACTTTTCAATTTTGTAGGAGACATTTCGAAAACACTGTTTGGAACTCTCTGTTTGGAACCTACATTAATGAGGAACTTGATGAATTGTTTAACAATAATAAAATATTATCACAAAGCATATCCAATCAAACTAGAATCATTAAAATCTTATTAAACTCAGCATCTAATGATTTTAAGACTCTCGAATTGCATAGCCAGGACACAATTAACCGCATAAACCAGCTGGCAAACGGAACAAACCGAAACACTCAAAGTATCGCGATTTCAAATCAAATGACGGGCTGCATCATGATAGTCGATGAGTTGAGTGAAGATATTAACTTATTAATAGACGCAATAAATGACGGGAAAAGCGGAATAATTCACCCTCAACTTCATAATTCCTATCCCAGAAACAGAGACTTACGAAATTAAACATTTAATACCTATTCCTAAACAAATCCGTTCAGTCTTCCTAGCAATAATCCCAGACTACGAATACCTACTAGTGGGACAAGGACACACAACATACGTATCGACCGACAGAATATCTTTAGATAATTGTAGACACTACGACGAAATTAAAATGTGCAAACGAATGCAACCCACTTACCTGATGTCAGAAACGCATAGTTGTGAGAATAGCATATTAAGAACGAATGTGAAAAGTATTAGTGACGAATGTAAATATTCCCCCTTTAAAATTATTAACATTGCTTTTATACAACTTACTTACGGATATATTTTGATCCCCCATGAGCCAATTGATGTTGATGTGCTGTGTGAATCGGGACACGATAAAATTTAAATTCACGGTCCAACGAAATTTGTAAACAAAAATAAATGTATACTAAATGGAATGAATATTGTATTGAAATTAAGTTTAACGAATACTCTTGTCAAAGAAATTCATTATAGAAAGAACTTATCGCTACCATGTACTGATGACCAACTAGACTCTATAAAAGATAAGTTGATACCACTAACTCAGGAAATTAGGTCCTTTAATTTCAACAATCTAAAGCAATGGGTCGATGACATCGAGATCGCAGTAGAAAAAGTCAGTAGGGACAGACGAACACGTACCTGGAGTGAACATGCGACTAACTGGGTACACTACCTAGGCTACCTTGCAATTGCGATAGTCATAGCGTTCGTAGGCTACAAATGCAACGTGCTTGCGCTATTCTCTAAATGCGTACCGAGAAAGATTTGTTTCTTCTGTGTCAAAACTGAAGTCACCGCATCTCCAACAGTACATTATACCGCTGCTCCTACTCGTATATTAGATGATAGAGATATGGATTGTAGAATCCAAACTACTGCTGTTAAATTAAGACCTATCAGAAAGGTTTAGAGACTAAACCCCATCTAAAAAGGGGATTGCAACAACATCGTCTATTCTATTGTAACAGAATCGGCTATTCTTCCCACTTCTTCGTCTAGGCATGGGCCTTAGCGTGACAAAGGTGTTTTAACGCATCCCTTCTGTAGGGAGTCAGTCTGCTTCCTACCTCTTAGCAGTAAAGAAGTTAAATAAAGAAGTCCTGTCTCACAGTTCAGGCACTTATACAAAGAAAAGGTCTATTATTTCTCTTGGCGATTTTTTTCTAATCCACTTCAGTCACTGGTAAACGGGGGTGATTTTATCTTGGAAATACTCGTAAGTGATTAAAATTTGAAAAAAATTGAAAAACATCTAGGTATGGTAAAAAGGTAAACTTCCGAAAATTTAAAAACTAATTTAAGAACTATTTATACTCTTTTAAGACGCAAATACAATTTACACAACACTAATTGTAAAATTTGTCAATTTTTAGGCCTTCAGTTTAAGAACTTAAATTTTAACGTTAAATATGCTTTATTTTCAGAATGGTTTCAGAAGTGGCGAGTTGGTTGGCGTCGAGCCACTTGATGATGTCGTTGCATTTATCGAGGACGACCTGCTTTGAAGTATTATTTCAGTATAAAATATTCCATTTTTAATCTATTTAGTTTGGGAATGTATAAAAAAAAAACAATTTTCAATAGTAAACAATTTGAAAGAGAATTGTCACAATTCCAGAGTGACAAATTGAAACTTTGAATGTTACAACTATAATTGTTTTATTTTTTTATTTGTATTTCGAAGGTAAAAGTATTTCATTTTGATTCTTAAAGAACAAGATTTTACAAAAATGTTAGGAAAAATGGCAATCAGTCTAAAAGACATTTAAAATTTTCGAAAATTTTATAAATAATTTAGAAAGATTTGAAATAATTTAAAAGAGAATTGATAGTTTTGATGATTTTAAAATGTTTTAAAATGTTGTCTTTTTATTTTAAAAAATTATATCATTTTAAGAGGCGCCTGAATAATAATTTTATAAGAATTGTATTTAAAAATACATTAAAAAACACGTGCGCTTTGAAAGAAAAAATTTTCTGTCTAAATTTTCTTCGTACCTACATAATAACATTTTTGAAACAAACTTTGCAGGGTTCAATTCAACAACGATTTATATCAAAATTTATTTTTAGTATTGTATTATTTAGTATTGTAGTATTTATTAAAATAACCATGTTTTGCAAAGTTATAAATGTAAAAATGTTTTAATTGGCAATTTACTTTCAATCCAAATGGTTCTTGTCCGAGCTAAGTAACCATTAGTGCGCCTTACAGCGCTTCAAGTGGCTGTTTGCAAAATATATCGATGGGACTTCGTTGGGCCTATCTACGGTTAGCGGTGTGTAGAGGGGAAGTGACTTTTTCCGCCGGACGCGCCGTCTATATTTATGGCGGGCAACTAAGCCCTCACCGCATCTACGTTTATAATATCTTTGACTTAAACTAGTTTTCTTAAAAATTATGAAATAAGTGAACCTTAGCAAGCATGATTCAAGAAACTATGGTCTCGCCACGCGCACCAAAAAAAAAGTGAACCAATCAAATGGCCCGTAGAGATTCGTAAAGTGACCTCCATTTTTAAAAGGACGTTTGGTGGGAATTTAAAGCATCATTAACGCTGCATGTGCTAATTGCAGAAAAACTCGAAAACAGTCTTATAAATAATCCTATAAAGCTAAAATGAAAATCAGAAACATGTGACTTATATTTATATAGAATATCAAAACGGGAAAAGCGCACTATTAAAAAATTCGAAGTGCCTTGCAACATATTTGTAGAATTATAATTCCGTACTATGCACACTGCCGATTTTGAAAATAACGATGAAAGTATACGAATTTTCTTGTAGTGTGATTTTTAATAATGAACTTATTATAAATCATTTGCAGTAATTGTATAAAGTTTCATAAAATAATTTTTTTATTATTTTAACTATTATACTAATTAATCCTAAATGATAAATAATAAAATCATTAATTATAATAAATAAAGCAATTATAATGATTGTAATTAAAAATTAATCATTATAATAATGAAGAATTATTGTGATTATTATAATAATACAATATAATACAATACTAGTGGGACGATGGTCGTGGGGGCTAAAGCGTAGGCTTTGGACCCACTCCTTCGGCTTGCGGGTTCGATTCCCGCCTCGCACTCTGGAAGAGTCTCGGT